>NC_056732.1:351819986-351859986 GCF_019279795.1 Protopterus annectens | reverse complement strand
GTGGTCATATCTTAACTGTAAATTTAAACTCTGCCATTTTTGTAGTAATTCTGGATAAGTGTTACCATATGTGGGCATCGTTAACCCTCTGGGTACTATTTTATATCTTAATGATGCCTCAAGATGAAATCTCTGCCACTGTGGTCTCTTAAAACTGTATAATTTACTCTCCAAACCTCGAAATGTCTCTGTATGAAATGAGTCTGCTCAAAAAGAGATATTTCAAAAAGGTAGAATTGGACAAAGCATGTAGGGAAAATCTGAGATTTTCTGCTATACCAGAGAAACTAGAAGAAACAGACTACATTTTATGAAGGTACAAATAAGCAAATGGACTGCTATTTCATCACAGGATCTGTTACTTGAAAGGCACATTGTGCGTATGTTCAAATCTTGGCCATGAGAAAGCAGCCAAAACGTGTATTAATAAAAAGATACAAACCTAGCAGAAAATGAGTTGGTCCTGAAACTGAAGACAGTAGAGTGCTTGCGGAAAATGATTACTCACTGTACATCAGGCAGAAGATAAAAAATCCATTCAAGAAATCTGTGAATGTCAAGAAGCAAGTATGAAAAATCTGCTGTATCCAGCAGTCTTCAGAAATTTTTTTACTGGAAAACCTAAGTACCTTTTGATGCAGAACAAGCTAAGGAGAATGTCTGTCCAACAAAAAAGGAGCCATCAAGTAGAACAGGACTCTGCTTTATGTTCTTCTGATAAAGCAAAGAAACTTTGCAACAATGGAAAAGGTTTCACTGGCAAAGGAAAATGTTTGAGAGACACGGAAAAGTACAGGGGTTCACTAGAAGAATCAGGGGTACCTTGGAATTGAACAAGAGTCTGGAATAGGAGTTTGCGAAATATGGCTCTACAAGAAAAAGTGGAAACACTGAACTTTTGTTGACTTTGTTAAAAATGTGGAGAACTGAAAGGCATTTGCCTAACTTCATGTCATTAATGCTTGGAAGGAGAAAAGAGGAAGGAAAAAGGTAAACAATTTCTGTTCTTACTGCTATTTCTATAAAACTTTTCAGGATATAAATTATATGTTTTATTGTAAAGCACTTTTAGTTACTGTAGAAGATAAAAGATACTAAAGTAAACACAGAAGTCTTTTTCTTTCATTCTTTTTTAGTGTTAACAAATGTAGGCATTCTTCTTTCATCTTTTCCAGGTTAGGGGTCACCACAGCAGATCACCTGCCTGCTCATGATTGGCAGTGGAGTTTTACGGTGTCGAGTTGCCAGCCTGGTGCCCAACCCTCCACAGAAGGCACACACATGCACACACTCATGCCTAGGGGCCAATATAGAGTGTCCAATCCACCTACAGCATATCTTTGGGATGTGGGAGGAAACCAGGGCACCCGGAGAAAATCCACGAGATGACAGGGAGGAGATGCATACTTCACACAGAAAGAACCCCAGCCGAGGATCGAACCGGAGAACTGCTTGTTGTGAGGCAGCAACGCTAACCGTTGCATCACCGCGGCCGCCCTAAGAAATGTAGGTTTTATGATGCAAAAAGAGAAAAGCTAGACAAAAGCAGGTTTAAGTTAACAGGCTGTAATCTTAGGTTGCTGGGGGGGTGCAAAACTAGACAGATCACAATATATAACTGATATTTTCTCTTACTTTTGCTTGGGTGAATGTCTGGAATAAGACCATTGGCTTAATCCAATACATTTTTGGTGGAAACAAAAACAGAATGTAATGAAGTCTTCCTTTAGCAATAGAATGTTTCAGTTTGTTCTAAGAAAAAGAAACAGCCCTCTGCTGCAGGCTTCTAATGTTTCCATAGAGACAAGCTAAGTACTGGGCAATAAAAACCAACAGCAGTGGTTTCTTCAAGGGTAAAAGTTAAAGTTACTGTTTTCTGAACACGTGCAAGTTTTTCATACCTGGGAAGGGAATGAAGTAAAAAAACAGAAACCAATTAGTGTAAGAAGCACAGAAAGTAACCTTTATCTTAGCATGGATAAACACAGCTTTGGGTTAGATAAGGCCTGTGTTGACAGCTGCCTATTTGGGACAACTGTTCCTCTTAGGAGGGTTAAATGTAGTTATCCTAAGAAGTGGGTCTATATTAAAATCAGCGAACGTTGATTTATCGACCCCCATGTAAGCAAAAGCTTACAATCCTGAACACTTGGAACAGCGATTTTTTTTCCCGGGGGGGGATAAATAAATTAAAAAAAAAATTTCAAAACATTACATAAACTGGGGGACACAGCCCCCCACATCATGGGTCTGTACCCCCCAACCCCCCCTACTTAAATATACCAACTCCAAGATCACACTACAGTGAGGAAAAATGCAAAGTACTGGAGGCGGCCAAGAGCTTTCTTTCCCAGGGATTATACGCAGTTTCGCTATTTTACTATTTCGTGCCTTCAGGTTCAATCAAGACACATTCGAAGGATTGTGTCTTTGATTATAGAATAGGAACCCTAAGGTGTATGTAGTTTTGTGTGTTAATATTGTGTTAACAGATTATGTGGTGTGTTCCCTTTTGGAGGGTTTTTATCAAAACAAAAAGTATTGCAAAATGTAATACAGGTTCAAATGAAGACAAGAAAAGACTGTATAAAGGATAAACCTGCCAAACATTAGTGGACGCATGTATCACAAAATCTAGACACAGACTTTTAAAAAAGCAGTCCTGTATAACAAGTAGGAATAATGAATTCTTATCATAATGGCAACACTTTCCATATTACTTTGGAATGTGAATGTGCTCATAGGTATAAATATGCTTTCCTCCTTGTCTAGTTATATTAAGAAATGCAGAGTGTAAATAGCAATGTGACAGACATTTGGAAATAACTGAGCATGGGAATCTCAGTTTCAGGATGGATATTCAACAGAATGTCGGATAAATAAAAAGTTATATTAATCACTACAGGAGCTCCAAAAGTGATAGAATTTTGGTAGTACAGTACTGCTGGTTATGGATGAGGATTATGCTGGTACATATTTATATTCCACATAAAACTGCTATTATGGGGCTTAAGAAAAATTTGGGAGAAATAATCAGCTTTCAGTGGGGATTATTATTTATAGTTCAGGGCTGGAATTTGATTTGCAACAATGAGGATGTATTGGGGATGCTAAAAGGAAAAATATAACAAAACAGGTTAGATTTCTAAAGAAATGTATGAAAATATTTGGTATGTGTAGATCGATGTGTGTGTATGTAACTTTAAGAAGTTATCCAAGGGCTTACACAAGTGTATAAATACAGAGGACTTGCGAGACTGACTGCCATTTGTAGTCAGCTGTTGAGATGTAAGCATGTAAGTAAGGTCTGTTAATCAGTTTTTATATTTTATGATGCTGCTATCCATCATGATTTGTTTTTATGTACTAAAGCATCTAAACAAACAAAAGACCCCGCCTGCTTGTCATCCATGTTAGAGAGGGATGAGCGACATGCTATCAGAAGCAGCATGTCTAAAGGGAAATGTTAGAAGCATGGCCAAAACGAATTGTTCCCAGAAAGAGTTCCAGTTTCTTCCACTTAAGTCAGACAGGCACCCGGTTTACAGTGGAGAAATGTAAAGTAGGTAATCATCCCTACTGCATGCATAATTCGTAAGACAGGTCAGAAATTAATTTCAGATGTTAAAAACTTGCTCAAAACTATTTCTTATTCACAAAATATGAAATGAAGCATACAGAATGCTCTCAACGATATTCACATACACAGATATGTCCAATATTGATAAAAACAGTTTAATTATTATGGAAGATGTTTTGAAATGAAGCCCAAATTGCATAAAATGAATAAAATAAGAGGAAACAGCTGCATTTTCGCAAAGCACATATTAAAGATATCCAAGT
Source organism: Protopterus annectens (assembly GCF_019279795.1). NCBI lineage: Eukaryota > Metazoa > Chordata > Ceratodontiformes > Protopteridae > Protopterus > Protopterus annectens. The sequence continues at coordinate 351,856,143 of NC_056732.1, read as the reverse complement.
TACCAGTAGTGTATAGTGTTTGCATGTGTGCAGTATTACAGTAAAGTTATTTCACAAAAATACAGCTATTACAGAGCATATTTTGCCAAGTATAGTATTTAGAAGAGTTTATTGTGCATTTGAATGTTATTACAAGCTCACAGACCAGTTGGTTCATACATAATAATAAATAAATAATAAAATAAATAAATAACTACAAGGGCCATATTTTCAGTCTATTTGTGCATACTTTGTGGGCATGGCAGATGGATTTCGAAAACCCAATGCGCTTGTGTTTGATAATATTGCAAAGAACTGGAGAGCATTTGAGCAAGAATAAGGCATTTTCATACAGGCTGCATTTTCTGATAAATATGACTGTATAAAGGCATTTATTATGCTTAAATTTAGCTGGGTCAGAAGCCATTGAAATGGAACGTTCATTTGTGTATGCACCTGCTATCTATGCAGTAGAGGGGGAAACTGTCATACTGTTGTACCACCTGAGTCAAGGGAGGACCCCGAGTGCTTAAAATGTAAATTCAGAGAAATGTGTAAGCCCCAAACAAACGTTACAATGGACAGGCAGTTATTTTATACAATGGATCAAAATGCAGCATATATAATGGACTTGAGAAACAAAGCTAAAATGTGCACATTTGGTGATTTAATGGAGGAGTTGACAAAGGGCAAACTTGTGGGTTGTATTAAAGATGATGCTTTAAGAAACATTTTGCTTCGTGACAGTGACTTAACTTTGAATAGGGCCATTGAGATGTCAGATATACGAGCTCACAGAAAAGCACACATATGCTTACAAATGAGAATATCTCTAGAAGGCACAGTGACAAACCTCATGCTAATGGCATGCAGCATGGAGATAAAAGAAACAGGCCCAAGCACATGGCAGCAACTGTAACCCCTGCAGCACCCACTGGTAAACCCCAGAGCTTTCCAGCAAATTCCAGAGTTCACACAGTCTCAGTGAAGCACAAGAGTGACTCAAAAGCATGGGCCCCCACCCAGTTTCATTGCCAACTGTCATAATTGTGGTGGAAATTTGGTCAGCAATGCCAAAAAAGCAATAAATGAAATCATTTCACAAGGTTTTGTAAATCAAAAAGCCCATATTCTTTTATTAAAAGGGAACATTTCATGAAAGGAGTTGATCATTTAGCAAGCTGCAAACCTATGTTGGTGGTGTGTCAGTGCTTTATGAAACTGTTAATGCAGTAGATTTAAAGGCTAAAAAATGAAGTACTTTGTACTGTTCAGATAAATGGAAAACTGATAAGAGCTCAAAGTTGATACAGGTTCCAAGTGCAAGGTTATGTCAGCAGCAACATTTGCTACAGTGTGTCACGGTGAAAGGCTCAATTTGAGGAGGTGTGTGAAGCTTGTTAGTAGTGCTTTCATGTTACTCTACTGGAAGAAGCTACGACTTGTTATCCTATGTGGTCAAGAGGCACGTCCAGTCATTATTAGGGCTCAGACAGTTTGAAAATGGGACCGGTTTCCTTTCATTTCATAAGGAAGTCCATAAAGTTAATTTGAAAGACCACTACTCTAATTTCACCCTGTACATTTTCTACCTACGCTGATCTTTTTGAAGACAAAAGTAGGGAAGATTCCAGTTGTGTACTCCTTGAAGTTAGATCTGGATGTCAGGCCAGCTCAGAGTTACAGCTGAGCTACATAAAATGGTGCGACAAGGTGCGATTTGTTCAGATACAGAGTCAACTGAGTGGGTATCTTCCATGGTGGTAGCTCACAAGAAAAGCTCAGGATTACATCAGAATATGTACTGATCCATGAGATTTTAACAAAAGCACTAAAAAAAGACCTCATCATCCAATGTGCACAGTCAAGAAGTCACAGCTCTGATGCAAAATGCCACAGTGCTTTTTTTTTCTGTCTTAGATGCAAAGTTCATTTTGGCAAATTCAGCTCGAGAACTCATCATTGCTAATTACTTTCAGTACTCTGAAATGTACAGATTGAGAATGCCCTTTGGGATAAATTCTGCAAGTTGTTGTTTTTCTTTCGGCTCTTCCCGGTTAGGGGTCGCCACAGCGAAACTCTGGTCCGCTAATGACTGGCAGTCTATTTTTATGGTGCCGAGGTGCCAGCCCGACACCCAACCTTCAACGAAGGCACGCCCATTCACGCATGTCTTTCGAACGCCACTCAACCACAGGGAGGACATGCAGACTCCACACAGAAGACACTCAAGCCGAGAATCGAATGAGAGAACCACTTGTGAGGCGACAACGCTTCCGCTACACCACTGCGGCTTGGGATAAATTCTGCAAGTGAAGTCTTTAAATTCTGCAAATGAAGTCTTTCAACATGCAATGGAGCAAATTCTTTCTGGGTATCTTTGTGCTACTATAGTCTATATACTAGTAGGAGGCTTTGGTGAAGCTGAGCATGACAAACCTCAGAAAAGTTCTTTAAAGGGCACATCAAGTGAATCTTAAGTTCAATCCGCAGAAATGCAAATTCAGGCCACAAGAGGTTACTTATGTTGGTCATTTATTTACTAGTTCAGGCCTATGACCACACCCTTCAAAGCAAAACAGCCATTCTTGAGATGCAAGCTCCAGGCAATGTTCAAGCCCTGCAACATTTTCTTGGCATGCTTAACTATCTAGGCAAGTTCATTACAGACTTGAGCCAACTTTCAGCACCACTTAGAGAGCAAACACGTAAAGATGGATCTTGGTCTTGGTTAGAGCAACACCAAAGTGCATTTGATGTCCAGAAAAGTACAGTTTTGTACCTACCATAAATGTAGATGTTAGAGTGTTCACCCTGCTGCAGTCATCACACTTGGGTTATCCTGTCGTCAGGTGGTCCCGCAGTCGGCCGGAATTCCAAAGTCTTGGTCCGGCGTCGGTTGTTGTCGCCTCTTCCCTGACGTCAGTGCGCCAGGGGTATATATAATGCAACCAACGCCATTTTCTTCAGTTTTTCTTGCCCCAGATGTCAGGTGCCCCCAAAAAGGTGGTCAGAAATTAGTACCAAATGGAGTAACCACTGCACAAACACAAAATCCCTTCAGCTATAAGCAAATACATCAGTAAGGTATTGAAGAGATTTAGCCAGTAGATCAGAGGGGATGGAAGGAGGGTAACCTGGACTGCAGCAGGGTGAACACTAACATATACATTTATGGTAGGTACAAAACTGTACTATGTTCATCGTGTTACCCTGCTGCAGTCATCACACTTGGGTTGAATCCCAAAGCTAAGGTAGGGGGGAGGTATCAGAGGGTTAGTGGAGGCTATAAGGCCCTGCAGAACTGCAGTGGCGAAGCCCGCCCTGGACTTAGAGTAAAGGGGTAAGTGATAGTGTTTGTTAAAGGTGTGTACTGAACTCCAAGTTGCAGCTTCTAAAATCTCCTTGGTTGGAACCCCCCTGAGAAAGGCTGTAGAGGTAGCTGTTGCCCTGGTAGAGTGGGACCTAATGGTAGCAGGAACTGGTTTCCCATGATGGGTATAGCAGAAATGTATGCAATGACCTATCCATTTAGAAATGGTTTGCTTTGATATGGCCTTCCCTTGAGAAGCTGTAGCATAGGATACAAAGAGCTGGTCAGATTTTCTGAAAACCCTAGTTTTGTCCAAGTAGTAACGAAGCTGCCTGTGAATGTCCAAGGAATGCAGGAGTCTCTCACCTTTGTTTTGTGGATTTGGGAAGAAGGTGGGTAAGTGGATGGTTTGATTTAAAGCCACACTGGAAACTACCTTAGGCATAAAGGAAGGATTAGTTCGTAGAGAAACTCTGTCTTGATGAAAAATGAGGAAAGGTTCCACTGCCATTAGTGCCTGTAGCTCTGAGACTCTTCTACCTGAAGTTATTGCTAGGAGCAGTGCAGTCTTCCATTATAGGAACTGAAGATCTGCAGAGAAAGCTGGTTCAAAGGGAGGTAGCGTTAGTTTTTCCAGAACAAAATTGAGGTCCCATGTTGGTGTAGGAGCTCTCCTGGGTGGTCTAATGTTTTTTGCCCCTCTGAGGAGCTGCCTTAGAAGAGGATGTGAAAATAAAGGTGGATCCGTGTTGTAGTGAGCTGAAATAGCTGAAGCATGGATTTTAATGAAGGAAAAAGAAAGTCCTTTGTGCAACATCTCAGTTAAATACTGTAGAATGTGAGGCATGTGAGGCTGAAATGTGTCTTGGCCTTTAGCTTGGTTCCAGGCACAAAACCTTTTCCATTTGTCCAAATAAGCCTTCCTGGTGCTTGGCCTCCTGGCTTCCAGAATAACATCCAGAACTGCTTGTGAAAGAGGAGCTGGTTGGATGTTTAGTTGATTTGCCATGCAGCCAGAGTTAAAAAGTTTTGAGCTGGCTGTGAAGAATCTGATTGTTTTGTTGTGTGAGCAAATGGGGATTTGAGGCAATATCCATGGTGGGCTGTGGGCCAAATTTTTCAATAGCGGATACCAGTGCTGGCATGGCCAGTCTGGGGCTATGAGAATCAGTCGTGGTCTCTCCTTTTTGACTTTCAAAAGAACCTTTGTGAAGAGAGGCAATGGAGGGAAGGCATATACTGTCAGGTTTTTCCAACTGAAAGAGAGAGCGTCCACTTTCCAAGCTTGATTGTGAAATGTCCTTGTACAAAATTTTGTTAGTTGATAGTTTTGAGGACTGGCAAACAGGTCTATGTCTGGAAGGCCCCATTTTTGAGTTATCATTGCAAATATTTGCGGATCTAGTTTCCACTCGTGGGGATCCTTGATGTTTCTGCTGAGGTTGTCTGCCAATGTGTTCTTCTGTCCTGGCAGGAATTGAGCTTGTAACTGGACTTGGTAAGCCAGAGCTGTGTTCCATAAGATCATTGCTTGCCTGCATAGAGGGTAGGAATGTGTACCCCCTTGTTTGTTTATGTACCACATTACTGTGGTGTTGTCCGTCTTTATTGCAAGTTGTCCTGGATGTAATAGATCCTTGAAGGCTGTCAGAGCTTTCTGTACAGCTAGCATCTCTTTTTGATTTATGTGCAGATTTCTTTGATCTGCAGTCCATAGGCCTTGAATGCATTGTCCTGCCATGTGTGCCCCCCAGGCGTAGTCTGAAGCATCTGTTGTGATAGTTTGCCTGGCTGGGGCAAGGTGAAAGGCTGACCCTTGTTGAGGTGACATGCCTGTGACCACCACAGAAATTCCTGTTGTAGGCAGGGAATGAGAGATATCATTGTGTCCAAGCTGTGGCTGTGTTGAGACCATACGCTTTTTAGGTACCACTGTAATTTCCTCATATGCAGCTTTGCAAATGGTATTATTAGTATGCAAGATGCCATGAAGCCCAAGGCCTGCAGAATTTTTCTTGCAGTTAATTGGGTCTTTGTTGCCATTGTCTTGAAATACTGAGTCAGTTGTAGTTGCTTGTCTGGCGTAAGATAAGCCTTCTGGGCCGTTTTATTCAAGCTGGCACCCAGGAATGTATTTTTTTGTGAGGGTACTAGTTTTGACTTCTTTTCTTTTACTGTGTACCCCAGGCAGTTTAGTAGATGCTTTACAAAGGCCAGATGATGTAAGAGAATGTCTTTGCTTTCTGCTTGGATGAGGCAGTCGTCCAGGTATGGATATATTTGAATTCCTCTTTGTCTGCAGTATGCAATTACTGGTGCCAGGCATTTTGTGAAAACTCTGGGCGCAATAGATAAGCCAAAGGGCAGTGCTGAGAATTGGTAATGGGTTGAACCTGTAATGAAATGGAGGTATCTTCTGCAACTTTGTCTGATAGGGACATGCAGGTATGCCTCCTTGTGGTCCAACGTTACTAGCCATGATTCCTTGCCCAACATGAGATGTAGCTGCTGTAGTGTTAGCATCTTGAATTTGGGTACTTGTAAGTAAGTGTTTAGAATTGAAAGGTCCAGAATAGGTCTCCAGGCATTGTCCTTTCTGGGCACTAGAAAGAGTCTTGAATAAAATCCTTGGCCTTGCTCTCCAGTAGATACCAGTTGAATGGCTTTCATGTCCATGAGAGCTGTAATTTGCTTTTGTGCCTCTGCCCATTGATTTTGTGGCAGGTTTGGCATTCCTCTTTTCATTGGCAAGGAGTGAAAGTGGAATCTGTATCCTCGTAAAATTATGTCTAGGACCCATTTGTCCTTTGTGACTATGTGCCAGTTGTCTGCAAAAAGTACGAGTTTTCCCCCCAAGAGGGCTGCCAAGAGGGTATTGCTTGGCCAGATGAGGTGCAGGTCTGAGTTTTCCTTCTGGTGGATTGAGACCGGTCTTCTCCTCCCTTCTGTGTTGTAGTGCCCCATTGCCGAGGTTTATACTGGGCTTTTGTGGTTGCCCTCTGCCCCTTGGGCGTCTGTATTTACCCCTCTGTGGTCTGTCAGTAGCTGGAAAGGACCAATTTCTTGTTGGCCAGTTTCTGCTGAAGCGAGGGGGTTGTACCTGTAGGAAATCTTTGACTGTCTGCATAGATTTTGCCTTATCCTCCATTTTCTTTAAAACTTCTTCTGCTTTAACTCCAAAAAGAACATCCTGCTGTAAGGGAGCATCTAGTAGTTTTGCTTTAACATGATCAGGCAGAGTTTGTTCCTTTAACCAAGCATGCCTACGTATAACAGACCCAGTGACAAACATCCTGCTGTAACATGATCAGGCAGAGTTTGTTCCTTTAACCAAGCATGCTTACGATAACAGACCCAGTGACAGCTGCTCTGCAGGAGGCCTCCAAAGAATCAAACCCACATTGTAAGGTATGTTTGCCCACCTGCTCAGTGGCGTGCAACAGATCCTGTACTTCTTGCAATTCAGATTGTTGAGGGAGAGTGGTTATTCTTTGCTTTAACTGAGAGATTAGGAATTGCTGATACTTAAGCATGTGAAATTGACAATTCAGTGCCCTCATAGCTAGTGTGGCTGAGGTGTAAACCTTTTTCCCCCACCTGTCTAGTGCTCTGGAATCCCTCTCAGAAGGTACTGGGTTTTTAGCCATAGAAGCCTTAGTCTCGGAGTCAGCTACAGGGCTTTTGTAAAGAAATTTGTGGGAATCAGGCACTCTATAGTATCTGTCAGGCTTTGCCGGAGCAGGAGGTAGAGAGTCTGGGTTGAAACTGGATTCTAAATAGACATCATCCACAATGTCCAAAACTGGTGGGATGGCAAGTGGTCTGTGTTGGGGGAGTAAAAGAAACTGAGCCTTTTCTTCGAGTCAGAGTAGTCCTGACCTTCCCAGTGAAAATGTTCCCTCAGTGTGTAAAGTTTCCCCAAAGGAGTAGTCTTCAGGAGGAGAAGCTGAGGGAATAGAGTCCTCAGCATCAGAATCTTCATAAGGAGAGAAGGAGTAATCTTGGTCCTCAGAGGAGTCTGAAGAAATGGAAACTTGTTCAGAGGATGCATAATCTTCTGCTTGTCTAGGCCTTTTGTCAGGAGGGGGCTGGGAACCCCTGATTAAAGAAATCAAATCTTCAGCCATTTTGAGCATCTGTTTCTTAGGCATGGGGCCTTGAACAGGAGACTGAAGTGCAGTCCTTTTCGATTTAGAAGGAGTCTTCAACTTAGAAAACATTTTAATGGTGAGAGTCGTCTGTCTGAAAACGCCTTCAGAAACTGATGGCATTTCTGTAGCACCAATGTCTTTTGTAGCAATGTCGTCGGAAGGGCCTGAACTAAAAGGCTGCGTCGGCCTGGTACATTCCGCCAAAATTTCGGTAGCAGTCTCGGGTTCCAGACTTGCGGTAGTCAGGGGCTGCGTCGGAGCCTCGCCGAGGACCGGAGACCGGATCAGCCGAGGCCTCGGAATCTGGCTTGGGTCTGGGCTGTCTGTCCTTATCCTTGCGTTGTTTGTGCACGCCGGTAGTCGGTTGCTCCGATGGCATGGTGTAGTTAAATTTCCTACCGAAGTAGTGTCGTGCGAAATCAAAGCGTCTTTTAATAGTACGCTTATTAAACCTAGCACAAAACCGACAAGTAGTGACTTCGTGGTCTGGGCCTAGGCAAGGTATGCAATAAGAAGAATGAAAATCCTTATGAGATATTTGCTTCCCACAAGAAATACAATTGTTAACTTTTTCTGACATCGGTCTGAGGCAAGAAAAGTTTCCCCAACGGGGTACTTAGCTTTATAGAAGACTTCGGTCTGAAATTCGAATTTGAAAATCTCAGGAGTCGGCCAACTAGCACTTGCAAACTGCTTCTGCTTTAGGCACCGCGTGGCAAAAAGACAGAAGAAAATGGCGTCGGTTGCATTATATATACCCCTGGCGCACTGACGTCAGGGAAGAGGCGACAGCAACCGACGCCAGACCAGGACTTTGGAATTCCAACCGACTGCGGGACCGCCTGACGACAGGATAACCCAAGTGTGATGACTGCAGCAGGGTAACACGATGAACATCAGAGAATTACTAGTCCAGCTCTCAGATACTATGACATTCACAAGCCAGTTACTCTCATATGATGCTTTAAAATTTGGTCTTGGTGCAGTCATTCTACAAGACTGTCAACCGGTTGCCTGTGTATCGAGAACTCTTTCCCAAACTGAGACGCAGTATGCTCAGAGAGAGAAAAGAGCTTTTGGCAATTGTGTCTGCATGTTCGAAGTTCCACGATTATGTTTATAGTAGACCTACCCAGATCAAAACAGACCACCAATCTCTAGTCACCATCTTGAGGAAGCCAATGCATTCAGCTCCAGCCAGATTGCAATGCATGATGTTAAGATTCCAAAAGTATAATTTCACTCGTCTACAAAAGAGACAAAACTTCTTTATCTTGCCGATACATTATCCAGATCACCCAGAAACACCACTGAACAGCAGGAGAACACGAACCTTTATTTTGAAGCCATGAAAGAGATAAAACTTTTCTTCCATAAGTCTTGATAAGCCAAGATTACACAACCACTGATCCAATTTTACAAAGGCTCAACCGGCGGTCAAAGCAATCCAGCTTGCCTCAAGACGTGCAATCATATTTTCCATACAGAGAGGAGATTTTGTCCGACAATGGTATCATTATGTAAGGTCCAAAAGTTGTTGTGTCTTTTGGCTTTTCCCGGTTAGGGGTCGCAATAGCGGAACTCCGGTCCGCTAATGATTGGCAGTAGATTTTTACGTGCCGAGTTGCCAGCCCTGATGCACAACCTTCAACGAAGGTGTGCCCATTCACGCATGTCTCCAGACAGAAGATGCTCTAGCTGAGAATAGAATGGGATAACGTCTTACTGTGAGGCGACAGCGCTACCGCAGCACCACCACCACCACAGTTCAAAGTAATTGTTCCAAAGTCCTTGCAATAAGAGTACATTATTATCTTGCATCGTGGTCACCAAGGAACCAACTCCACCAAAAGAGTGAGAGGACTAGTATTTGGCCTTCTGTCACAAGACAAGAGTGTACTTTATCTTGTTGTGTATGTAATAGTACTAAGTCACATCAAAAGAAAGAACCACTACAGCCAAACCAGATTCCTGAACTACCTTGGTCGACAGTAGCCACCGACATTTTTGAGTGGAATGGTCAACATTATTTGGTGTTGGTAGACTCTTATTCCAAATGGGTCGAGACTGACTTGCTTTCTAATCTTGCATCCAGTTCTGTCATTACCAAGATGAAGCATCATTTTACAGTTCATGGTAGTCTGCACAAAGTTATTTCTCACAATGGCACACAGTTTACAAGCAAACAGTTCAAAAGCTTTGCAGATGAATGGGACTTTGCTCATGTCACGAGAAGCCCTGAGTATCTGCAGTCAAATGGTTTGGCAGAACATGCAGTTCAAAGTGCAAAACAGTTACTAGAGAAGTCAAAATGAGATGAGTGATATTTTCCTGAATCTCTTGAATCTCAGAAATATTCTTCATGAAAAATATCTTCGTTCATCTGCCCAGAGATTTCTGTCGAGACAAACCAGAACCACATTATCGATCAATAGTCAATTGTTGGTTCCATGTGTCAAGAACAATAGGTCAGTGAAAACCAATATGTTGAAGAAGCATTTAACCCAGAGTCCTACTACAATAAAACCAGCAAACTTCTCAATTAGTGAGTGGAACACAATGAAAGTGGAGTTTAAAAATAGGGTAGAAATAAAAAGAGATATGGTTAACTGGTAACAAGAACTATTTTGAGGGGTTGACAAAGATTAAAGTATTACAGAACAGGGGGAATCTCGCAGAACAAGAAGAGGCACTACTGCAGCATGCTAAAGACAAAGTAAGGGAATACCTGTATAATACGCACGTTAGATTGCTATTTACCAACTATTTTTTGATAACTCCAGAGCATAAAACAAAACACAGCAACTTGGGCTACAGAAAACAGAAAGTAGAAAGAGCTGTTGTCTAGCAATAAAAATACTCAGAGATCATGTAGAGGTATTCGAGAATTTTGAAAATGTTATGAAAATTTGCGTAAAGCAGAAAAATGGGGTAAATCAAAGAAAAGCACAAATGGAAAACCTATGGAAGACAAATATGCCAAGCTTACAGGTGCAGGATGCTCAACAATTAACAGTGAAAAAAGGAGGAGAGGAAATAAAAATGGTGATGTATAACTAATCTGCAGGAATGTCTCCAGGAATAGAGGGTATTCTGCTGGAAGCTAAGAGGAAAGAAAGTGATAAAGATCCAGGTTGTGTTTAACAGTACTAAAAAAAAAGTGGAACCACCAACATCCTGTGGTGGTTGTAATACCTAGAGGATAAAACACCATCAGATCCAGCTTCATACAGCCACATTTCAATTTTAAATCCATCATTATAAAGTGTTTATTTGTAATGGCTAAAAGAATGGCAACTGTATTGTCAAAATTGACAGATTTGGCTCAGTGTGGTTTTGTGGAGGGGATACAAACATTTGCCAACACTAACAGAACAATGATGATCCAGAGGGAAGCAGAATGTTAAGAAAATGTCACTACTGCCAGCAGGTCTTGATGAAGAGGAAGCATTTGACAGAGTAAAATGAGATTTTATCAGAAGTGCAACAGAAGCATTTACATTTCCTAATAAAATAGCGGCTTATTAGGAGGCTATACGAGGGATCAAAGTGGGTGGGTTCCTTTCCAAGCTGTGTGTGAACCACGCAGGGGTGTCCTCTATTCTACTTTGCCAGTGGTTCTAAATATATAGTACAGTTAAAGAAATAAGCGACTCAGAAATTCAAGGATATAATTGGTATGGCAATCAAGAAAAGGTGGCGTTATTTGCAATCATCATTATTTTGTACCTGATAAAACCAGAAAAGGACATCTCAGTGTTGTGGAATATTCTGAGACAGTTCCAAGTATTTTCAATATATAAAATTAATGAAGATAAAGACTACAGCTGTAAACGTACTCGCATATGAATTGGTTCAGCAATACCCATATTTAGGAGGGCATGATAACATGAAGTATTTAGGACTAAGGGTTAAAATAATTCTGTTATGCCACCTAAGGATACGTGGAAAGAGACTAAAAAGATAATGCAAAAACTTGCCCGTGGAAATGAATGGCAAGATACAAGCAAGAAAATGTTTTTATAGTCCCTTTAGTTTTATACATAGGTCAGGCACATTTGTATCAGCCAGAGGACAAGTTGTGTAATAAACAGCTGAAGGATGTTAACTGGAAGGAGAAGAGGCCAAGAGTCAAGTGAGAAGTTGCTCCTTTCTACACAACAAGGCAGTTCAGGATTACCCAATTTGAAAGGGATATTTTAGAGTTACACAGTAACACAAGGAGAAAGCTACAATTCAAAGTGGAAAGGGATGATGATAAAGTGGGGGGATTTAAGAAATGAGGGGGGGATTTTTGCACATCCTTAAAGGAGAACAAGTCACAGAGATTATTATATTCATAAAAGTAGCATAAAACATACCAAGAACCAAGCCAACACAGGAATGGGAACTGGAATTTACTGGAGGAATTTAGCAAGGGAACTAAGGTACTGGAAAGGGAACCAAGGTACTGGAAACAAAATGGAGAGGGAAGGTAACAGAATAGGAAGAGGCCAAGAAAACATTTGGACTGCAGCCACAGACTGCCCTCCCTAACAGGGACTGGAAATCAGAGTATAAACAGAAAGGGGTAGGAGAATCATAAGTGAAAGACCTGCACTGCCTGAATTTTTAGTTTAATCTACAACAAAAGCTCCTGCTAAAAAGGAATAACTGGTAAGGCATATAAAATAATACACAGTAATACAGGAATCGGAGGAGGCCAGAAAAGACAGCAAAGAGAGATGATATAAGCAATTCACAAAGTAACAATGGGAGAACATACATATGGCTCCCAGATAAGCAACAAAGTGTAGAAGATTTAGGATTTTTGCTTGGAAATGTTCGCATAGGTACTTTTATACCCCAAGCAGACAATTTTTCCTCAGGGAGATGGTAAATGTTGAAGGTGTGATGGGGAAGAAAGAGGCAACTGTGAGCAATATGTTTAGAGTGTAATGAGCTGGCAAAACTTAAAAATTCCCTACAGACTATTCTATCAGGAATACTGGGTGAACAAATGAACGCAACTAAGGAAATTATTTTTGAGCTGGGGTGCAGGAGCTGAAATGCCTAGACATAGTAAGGCCTTGTTAAGTTTAATTCTGGCAGCTGTTAGAAAAAAAAAGCAATCACTAGAAAATGGAAACGAAGTCTAAACCAACTGTAGTTGAAGTAGTGAATATTGTAACGGAGATAAAAATGAAATTATGGTAGCAATACATGCAGAAAATGTTTTGGAGGAGGAATGAGGTTTAAGAGAAGGTAGGAAGTGAGCAAATTATGTAATGCTGGATTAATATTGAATAGAAGACATGTGCTGTACAATGTCTGTAAATGTGAACTTGTTAATTTGATCTGTCACAAGAGATAATTCAATTAAAGTTTTTTTCTTAAACTAAACATATAAAGCCAGGCTAAGCTTATTTAGTTACTATAAGGCATCCATTGCAGACCATGTGCAGACACTCCCTTTCAATCAAATGCCTGTCCTTTTTATGTGAGCTTAACACAATGAGCGAACTGGTCTAAAGGCACATTTTCACTCACTTGCCAGGCCAAAGACTCTTTCACAAAGGTACACAGATTTCATGATGCATATAATTTGACTACAGCAGATTAGCAGTATGTATTAAATGTTTATTCTAGAGAATTATTCCAAAGTTAATAAATCAAGTAAACAGAAACAAAAGGACCAATAAACCAATTAACAAGCAAAGAATTATAAACACCTCTACAGTTTATATACAAGTAATTACAGTTTAGACTGCAGGAAACTCTAAAACAATGACACTGTGATGTTATTGGAGAGATCTTTTTATATAGTCTGGATTAAACACAGAACATGAAAATAAACTCATCCTCTGTTTTTGAAGGGACAGAACTACAGAAATTTGTTACCATCTTAAAAACATGAGGAAGACCACTCCAAGTGGATCAACTTGGGAAAATTATTTTTCATCAATAGCCAGATGAGGGGGGGTGGGGGAGTCTAGAGTTAGATGGCCTTATGGCTTCTAAAAGCAATCAGTGGACTGCCTTAACAGCTTACTTGAGGCGGGTTCAGCAGGGTTAATATACAAGAGCTAAAAAAAAGGTTAAGCAAATATGTCCTTCTAGTAATGCTAATCTAGGGAGAGGTGTGCCTTTGGGGTCTTTTGATAAGTAGTACGCTGGTATTATGAAGATTTTAAACAGGACTAATTAGAATGATGTTGTATTTTCAGTGTTAATTTCAGAGATTTTGCAACCCAGATATATTATGTTGCATTCCATACACCAAATTTAAGTCACTGCCATTTCTTAGAAAAATGTTGGTTTTGCTAGATCCTTTCTTCCCTTACAGACTCCTCTTGCTTAAAATATACTTTGCCATGCACAAATGTCATGAGTAAGAGAGGAAACAACTTCTCAAGTTTCTGCAGTGTACAATACAGAGACAGGTCCAGTGCTGACAATAACCATATCTCACTGGTCACTATCCTTTCATCTGCATGCACTCCAATAACTGCAACCTTCTGTGTCCTACTATCCACCCACTTGTTTTATCACGACTATAGCCCAGTCACTCCATCCATACAATTACTGTTCTTCATTTTTAGGTACTCTGACTAAATCTATGTTAACAATTTCCACACTTCACAGTTTCTTCACTAGGTAGCTAAAGCACTAAAAAGAAATGGAGTACATCCTGAATTACATTTTTGCTACACATCTAATCTGATTTTTGAGATTATGTAATAACCTATTGCTAAAGTAAGGAATTCACAAGACTGTAAAAGACACAAATATTGCATTATGGTTCCTTCTATGCTGTAAAATGGATGCTCTGATCCCATGGCTATTCATCTCTCTTCAGATATGAGCACCCTAAACATATTTAAGAAGAACAATAGCAGTAGTCCCACCAAAACGTCGGATAAACGCTCCTGCACAAACAATGAATAATATAACTGCATAAACCAAAAAGAACAGGAGCGAAGCAAAGCTGAATGTCCTTGAGAGGATTTATTAAGGTCAAGTAAAATAAAATAGAATAAAATAGTGCACCAGTCCACTTGATAAGCGCTTTCACTCATACGAGCTTCATCAGATCAAAGATATAAAGACCAGTTGAAAAGCAAATAAATACACTTTCAAAACATGCCAATCAAAGCTGGTTATCAATTAAACAAATAAATGAGCTGTAAGTTTCTTGCAAGCAGAACAACATATGCATATGCATCTAAGGCTCAAATCAAATGCATATAACAAATATATATCAAAATATGTATACATGTACATAGATCTATTAAGAATAAATATATAGCAAGACTGAATATATAGATTATTAAAAAACATAGAAATGAATATGAATGTGTTCTAAAATAGTCAATCATTCAAGTTATATAGTAAGAACCAGCAGAAATGCATATATATCATAAAAGGTACATATATATAAAAAAGTACATATATATAAAAAATACATGCATATAATACTTATAAACTAATATGTATTATACAATATATATATATATATAAATGCAATACAGATTAAAAATATGTTAAAAATATTGGAAGATATATAAAAGATATATATATGAAAATATATAAAAAATATGTATGAGGTATATGTATGAAAAATATAAATATATAAAGTATATGTCTCCATACTAACATAAAAGCTATTATTGAGGTGGCTATCAGCATTTGATATACAACTACCATTTGTTAGGGGTTCAATGTTTGATATTCCTACGTTTTTTCAGCATTGGTTTGATAGAGGCCCTTTCATTCAATCCATGGCCTCTGTCAGCTCTCAGTCTAATAATCCAATGACTCTCCCTACTCTCCGTATGATTTTTAATGTCCCCACCCCTCTCATTCGGTCTGACTAACTCTAAGACTCTAAATTTGAAATGATGTGTGGCACCTAAGTGAGCTACATGCTTAGCTAGCGCATTATGTTGTGAGACTTTCCTTATCTCATACAGATGTTCTCTTATTCGCTCTCTCAGCTGTCTATTAGTTTTGCCAACATAGAAAGATGTACAACATTGGCATACTGCTAGATAGACTATATTCTTTGTTTTGCAATGTGCATTCACTCGTGTATCAAATGTCATATTCAAATCCGGATGCCAGAACTCTTCATTAGTGTCTATATAAGTACACTGATTACAATCCCCACACGGTTCCGTATGTTTATAAGTAATACTTGAATGCTCAGTTTTAGGGTAACAGAGCATTCTCTTCAGATTATATTTATTCCTGAAGAGGAACCTAGGTTCAGTACCTACAATCTCTCTAATGCTTTCATCTGTGCTCTGACCCCTCCAACCTGTTTGCTGATGTAGTCCACTACCAGTATGAACAGCAGTGGGCTCAGAGCTGAACCCTGGTGTACACCCACTCCCACTGGGAGCCCCTCAGTGAGGCCAAACACTGTTTGTATTTGAGTCACTGGGTCCTTGTACATAGCCTGTACTAATTCTACCAATGATTCTGGGACTTCAAACCACCGCAGTACTGCCCAGATCAGCTTTCTTGGGACCTTGTCATATGCTTTCGCCAAGTCTAGGAAAGCCCAGTTTGACTCTCTCCTCTTCTCTAGTTTCTTCTCAAGTATCTGTCTCAATGCAAACATCGGGTCAATTGTGCTGCATCCTGATCTGAATCCAAACTGTTCATCTCCCATCTTACATTCTACTATTCTGCATATCCGTTTAAAATTTACCTTCTCCAGAACTTCCATGCAATGTGGTAGGAGTTTGATGCCTCTGTACTGTCCACAGTTGTGGATGTCCCCTTTGTTCTTGTACACTGGCACGAGTATGCGTATTCTCCAGTCAACTGGAATACGCCTTTCTCTCCACACTACAATTAGTACCCTCAGGAGCCATTTCTCCCCTAGCTCACCCAGCATCTTTATCATATCTGCTGTGACCTCATCTGAGCCTGCTGCTTTCCCTGACTTCATTTTCCTTAGTGCTGCTCTTACTTCTTCTAAGCTGGGCTCCTCTCCTACTCTCATTGTAGGCTGTTTCTGGGGCAGTACCGCTTCTGCGGGGTTTTCTTCATTCAGAAGCTGCTGGAAATACTCCTTCCATCTGCCTTTGATGTCCTGTGGGCTGGTAAGCAGGTTGTTGCTGGAATCCCTTATGAAGGGTGTCTGACTATCTTCTTTATCTTTCTGTCTTTGCATTGCAACCTGGTATAATTTCTTTGTGCCCCTTACTGAGTCACTTTCCAGAAGCTGATAGAGTGCCTCTGATGCCCTATTCTTTGCTATTGCAACTTCTTTCTTAGTTTCTTTGTTAGCCAACCAGTAGTCCTTCCTTCCTAGCTTGGTCAGTCTTTTCAATCTCCCATTTCTTCCTGCACTCCTTTCTTTTGATGACTTCCTGGACTTCTGCATTCCACCACCAGCTTTCCTTATGTACCTTATTTCCATACCTGGCTCGGCCACATATCTTTTCTGTAGTCCTAACACATGCTGTTTTTAGGCGCTGCCACTCTTCTTCAATTCCACCTATTTCCTCTTCTTGGGGTGCTAGAGCCCTGAGAAATTCCTTGAACTGCTGTACTTTCTCTCCAGTCAACTTCCAGGTCTTCAGCCTGGTCTCTGTTGACCTTAGAGCCTTCTCTGACCACTGCTTGCAGCCGATTGTGGCAACTACTGGTTTATGCTGTGAACCAACTGTTTCACTGGGGATGACTTTGCAATCATGGATTCTACCCCAGTGCCTTTTCCTTACTAGGAGGAAGTCTACCCGAGTTGCATGTTGGCTACTCTTGTATGTGATCTTGTGACGGTCTCTCTTTCTGAACCATGTGTAGGCTACTATCAAGCCATTTGCCAGTCAGAAGACTAGAATGGCTTCTCCTTCTTTATTCCTATTGCTCCACCCATGTGGACCCAGGCAGTCCTCATATCCTGTTCTGTCTGTCCCGATATGTGCATTTAAGTCACCCATTATCAACACCAATTCATGTTGTCCTGCTTTATCTAGTAGGTCCTGCAACTGCTGTCTGAATGCACGCTTTTCCTCACTATCACAACCCTGCTGTGGGGCATAGGCTGAGATTATGAATACTGTCCTATCATTACACTGGAGTCTGATTGCCATGAGTCTGTCATTAATTCTGATGATATCCCTCACTGACTTCTGAAGTCACTGTCTCACCACAATTCCTACACCATTTCTAGCCTGTCCACCACCTGAGTAGTAGAGTCTGGATCCCAAACCAAGTGGCTTTGTTGCACTGCCCTTCCATCTAGTCTCTTGGATACATAGGATGTCCAGCCTCCTCCGTATCATCATGTCATCCACTTCTAAGCTGCGCCCTGTCAGTGAACCTACATCAAGTGTAGCAATTCTTAGTTCATGTTTGGCAGATTGGTTGGTTTTATGTCCAGCTTTTACTCAGAGCTATCCCAGGTAACCCAGGCTGGGCAACTAGACACCGGCCAGCCAGTAGCCTATTGACCCAGGGCTGCTAGGCTTTTATGGTGGGCACACACTGGCCAATAGGGGCACATATACCCCTCCCACCGTTAGCATGGGTCCCTGGCATAGGTCAGAGAGTAGGCCGGGTCCTCAACCCACTTATCACCGGTAACTACCCATGCCCATTTTTTGGCGACAGTCAACATGACCGAATCACCTAGAGCCATATTTTACACCGTCGAGTGGCTAGCCCTGCCACGGCGCGCAGTTTGTGATCCATGTTCTCCTATGCTGAAACTTTAGTGTCCTGCACAATTGTTTACCAGGAAAAATTATTTCCAAGCAGTGGCAAAATCAAAAGGAAAACCACGGCTGCCCAGATCCGACAGACTTAGGCAGAGTACTTGCGTAATGATTTTTTTTTCATTAGTAAAGTACACTTCATTAAATATTTAGCATGTATACACTTATTTAGGAGCAGACACATTTTAAATCTGTTAATAAGCTATGAAAATGACTAAACGGTCGCAATGAAATGTCCATAGCTTTGAAAGCAAGTTTCATAAGAGTCAAGTAGGAATCAAAAAGTGACACCTTCAAGAGTCCTACATATTGGCACTCTTGAGAAGGTGTCACTATGTTGGTGATCTTTTTATAGCAATGGCAAAAAATAAATAAAAATCAAACTACCATCTCTGGATAAAACTAATGGGTGTTGAAAAGCCCCCCCCTAAAAAAATAAATAAATCAGGGACAGATTTTAAATATTGCTCTTACAAACGTAGAGAGTTGCTAGAACAGGTTTTGTACTATCATGCTTTATCCGAAGGATATGGAGTCTGAAACTCACTTATCCCATTTACAGACTCCAGTCCTCAATTTGTCAGAAAATCACTTTTTTTTTTTTTTTTTTTTTTTTAAACAACATATCAGAAATGAGGCAAAATAGGGACATTTTGTGAAATTATGTTCAGTTGAGAAAATATCAAGTAAATTCAGCTGGTCATTCATTTAAATACAATATTTATTTTAGTAGTACACTTCTTAAGACAATAAAGTACTTCATGTTCATTTTTCACAAAGTACAGTTCTGTACCTACCATAAATGTAGATGTTAGAGAGTGTATTCACTGTTGCAGTCATTACCATTGGGTTATCCTGCTGGCAGGCTACCCGCAGTCGGCCCGAGTTCCAAAGTCTAGGTCCGGCGTCGGTTGCTGTCACCTCCTCCCTGACGTCAGTGCTCCAGGGGTAAAAAAGATGCAGCCGACGCCATTTTCTTCAGTTTTTCTTGCCCCAGATGTCAGGTGCCCCTAAAATGGTAGGCTAAATTATGCCAATAAGCATGCATACACAAAAAACAACTTTTCCTTCATCTACAGGCAAATACACCACATAGGTTGTATAGAATAGAGAAGTACAGATAAGTCCCAGCAAAGGAAAAGGGGGATGGTGGGAGGGTAACCTGGACTGCAACAGTGAATACACTCGAACATCTACATTTATGGTAGGTACACAACTGTACTATGTTCATCGTGTTTCACTGTTGCAGTCATTACAATTGGGTTGAATCCCAAAGCTAAGGTTGGGAGGCTGGTGCTAAATATGATTAGGAGAGGCTATCAGGCCCTGCAGAACTGCAGTGGCAAAGCCTGCCCTGGATTTAGATTAGAGAGGTAAGTGATAGTGCTTTGTAAAAGTATGCACTGAACTCCCAAGTTGCAGCCTCTAAGATGTCTTTGGTTGGTACTCCTCGGAGGAAGGCTGCTGAAGTGGCTGCTGCTCTGGTTGAATGTGGCCTAATGCTCTTAGGCACTGATTTGCCATGCTGTGAATAGCAGAAACGAATGCAGTGGCCTATCCACTTTGAAATAGTCTGCTAGGAGATAGACTGAACAACTTCTAGTGGCATATGCTGCAGGATCACAAGGAAAACCTTTCTGAAAGCTTTGGTTCTGTCCAAGTAGAAGCGCAACTGCCTGTGAATGTCCAAAGAATGCAGAAGTCTCTCACCCTTATTCTGTGGGTTTGGATAAAAGGTAGGCAAATGAATTGTTTGGTTAAGGGCCACACTGGACACTATCTTAAGCATAAATGTAGGGTTTGTCCTCAGAGAAACCCTGTCAGGATGGAAAATGATAAAAGGTTCCACAGCCATGAGTGCCTGTAACTCTGAGACTCGTCTAGCGGAGGTTATTGCTAGGAGCAGAGCTGTTTTCCAGGATAAGGATTTTATATGAGCTGCAGAGGCTGGCTCAAATGGAGGCAGTATGAGTTTTTCCAAGACATAGTTGAGGTCCCATGCAGGTACTGGTGCTCTCCTTGGAGGTCTTATGTTTTTGGCCCCTCTGCCTTAGTAATGGATGAGAAAAAATAGGTGGTTCTGTATTGTAATGAGCTGAAATGGCAGAGGCATGAATTTTAATTGATGAAAAGGAAAGGCCTTTATCCAGAATTTCAGTTAAGTATTGCAAAATCTGAGGAATATTTGGAACAATCATGTCATATCTTGTGCCTGGTTCCAAGCACAGAATCTCTTCCATTTTTCTGCATAAGATTTTCTGGTGCTAGGCCTCCTGGCCTCCAAAAGAACATCCATTACTGCTTTAGAGAGAGGTGTGTTTTGAATGGCTACATTATCCTCCATGCTGCCAGGTTTAAGGTCCTGAGTTGGCTGTGTATTATCTGACTGTCTTGTTGGGTCAATAAGTGAGGAATTTGAGGTAATGTCCAAGCCGGGCATTGAGACAAGCTCTTTAAGATCGGGTACCAGTGCTGGCGGGGCCAGTCTGGGGCAATCTGTATCATTTTTGACTTCTCTAGTCTGACCTAGAGGAGTACCTTGGGGAGGTGAGGGAGAGGAGGAAAGGCATATACGGTTAGGTTTTTCCAGCTGAAAGACAGAGCATCCACTTTCCATGCTTGCTTGTGATAAGTCCTTGTGCAGAATCTCTGTAGTTGGCAGTTGTGAGGGGAGGCAAATAGGTCTATGTCCGGGCATCCCCAGTTCCTTGTTATCATGCTGAAGACTTGTGGATCCAATTTCCACTCGTGGGGATCCATTAGGTTTCTGCTTAGTTCGTCTGCCAGAGTATTTATCCTTCCTGGCAGGAATTGTGCTTGCAGATGTACTTGGTAAGTCAATGCTGTGTCCCACAAGTTCATGGCTAGTCTGCAGAGGGGGTATGAATGTGTGCCTCCCTGCTTGTTTATGTACCACATGACTGTGGTATTGTCCATCTTTATCAGTAGTTGTCCTGGAAGAAGTAGATCCTTGAAGGCTGTCAGGGCATTCTGAACAGCTAGCATCTCTTTTTGATTGATATGTAGATGCATTTGACTTGCGGACCATGTGCCCTGAATACATCTTCCTGCCATATGGGCCCCCCAGGCATAATCTGATGCATCTGTTGTCAATGTCTGCCTGGCTGTGGGTAAGGTGAATGGCTGTCCCATGTTGTGCTGGAAGGTTTTTGCCCACCATCGAAACTCCTGTTGCAGGCAGAGAATGAGGGTAATTATTGTTTCCAGGCTGTGGCAATGCTGAGTCCAAACACTTTTTAGATACCATTGAAGTTTCCTCATATGCAGTCTTGCATATGGAATTAGCAGAATGCAGGATGCCATGAAGCCCAAAGCCTGCAGAAATTTTCTTGCAGATAACTGGGTTTTTGTTGCCAACATTTTGAAATAAGTAGTCAGTTGTCTGTGTTTGTCTGGCGTGAGATAAGCCATCTGGGCAGTTGTATTTAAGCTTGCACCCAGGAATATTATCTCTTGAGAGGGTACGAGTTCTGATTTCTTTTCGTTTACTGTGTACCCTAGACATGTTAGTAATCTTTTTACAAACGCCAGATGCTGTAGTAGAATGTCCTTGTCCTCCGCTTCAATAAGGCAGTCGTCCAAGTAAGGATACATTTGTATTCCTCTTTGTCTGCAAAATGCAATTACTGGTGCCAGGCATTTTGTGAAGACCCTGGGCGCAGTAGATAAGCCAAAGGGCAGTGCAGAGAATTGGTAGTGCATTGAGCCAGCTATAAATCTGAGTATCTTCTGCATGATTTTCTGATTGGGACATGCAGGTATGCCTCTTTTAGGTCTAGTCACAAGCCAAGCATTCTTGCCCAGCAAGGGCAGAAGCTGCTGCAGAGTCAGCATTTTGAATTTTGGAATATCCAGGAATGAGTTTAGGATAGACAGGTCCAGTACTGGTCTCCAGGTTTTGTCCTTTCTGGGCACCAAGAATAGCCTTGAGTAAAATCCTAGTCCCTGCTCTTGCTGCGGTACTTGCTGAATGGCTCTTATGTCCATGAGGGATGAAACTTTGTGCCTCTGCGTGGCAGGTCTGGCATACCGTTTGGCCTTGGCAGGGTGTAAAAGTGGAACCTGTAGCCTTGTGATACGATATTTAAGACCCATTTGTCCTGGGTGATCAAGTGCCAATTCTGTGAAAAAAAAAAGTGCTAGTTTTCCCCCCAAAGGAGCTGCCAGAAGATAAGTGCTTGGTGCTGGCAGGGGAAAGTCATTGAGACTGTTTCCTGTATGGCTGTGATTTTTCCTCTACGCTTTTGGAGGTATAAGCACCCCATTGTTTAGGCCTGTATGAGCCTTGGGGCTGTGATCTGCCTCTGGGGTGTCTGTATCTGCCTCTTTGTGGCCTGTCTGACACTGGAAAGCACCAATTCTTTGTTCCTGCTAAATCTGGGAGGCTGTACCTGTAAGAATTCCTTGACTGTTTGCATAGATTTAGCTTTGTCCTCCATTTTCTTAAACACCTCTTCTGCTTTAACACCAAACAAGGTATCATGCTGGAATGGAGCATCTATTAGTTTTACTTTAACATGATTGGGCAGATTCAGTTCTTTTAACCAAGCATGCCTCCTAATGACATAACCTGTAACAGCTGCCCTGCAGGAGGCCCCTAGAGAATCGAAACCACATTGCAAAGCATGCTTTCCCACTTGTTCAGCTGCATGCAATAAATCCTGCATTTCTTTGTTTTCTGCACATTCTGAATTTGTCAACATTTTCTGTTTAAGCAATGACATAAGATATTGCTGATATTTAAGCATATGAAACTGACAATTTAAAGCTCTTACAGCCAAGGTAGCAGAAGTATAAATCTTTTTCCCCCATCTGTCCAGGGCCCTTGAATCCCTATCAGAGGGGATAGTTTTTTTTTTTGCAGTGGAAGCCTTGACCCCTTTGGGACCCTGAGAGATGGTTTCTGGGTCAGCAGCAGGGTTTTTATAAAGAAATTTATGGGAATCAGGAACCCTGTAGTATCTGTCTGGCTTAACAGGAGCTGGTGGTAAAGAGTCAGGAGACAGACCGGACTCTGAAAATACATCACCTACAATGTCTAAAACAGGAGGAATAGCAAGGGGCCTGTGTTGAGGTAATAAAAGGAAGTCTCAGAGCCTTTTCTTGGATTCTGAGTAATCTTGGCTCTCCCAGTGGAAATGCTTCCTCATGGTATGCAGGGTCCCCCCAAAAGAATAATCCTCAGGGGGAGAGGCTGAAGGGATAGATTCTTCAGCATCAGAATCCTCATAGGGAGGAAGAGAATATTCCTGTTCAGAAGAGGAATCAGAGGAAATGGAAACCTGATCTGAAGATGCATATTCTATCTCTTGCTTAGGCCTCTTATCATGAGGGGATGGGAACCCCTGATCAAAGTAATTAGGTCTTCGGCCATTTTAAGCATCTGTTTTTTAGGCATGGAGGTCTGTCCAGGAGAATGCTGTACTTGTTTCTTTGCCTTTAGAGGTGCTTTAGTCTTTGCCTTTGAAGCTGAAGCTGGTTTCACATATAACTGTGTAGGCCTGAAAACACCCTCAGAAGCAGATGCCTGCTCAGCAGCTCCGGACCCATCTGAGAGAAGAGTTTCCAAGTGTCCAATACCTTGAGTTTCCAGCGGCCTAGTCGGCTCCACGTGGGAGCCGGAAGCGGCCTGTGGCTCTGAGGTAGCGGGCGTCAGGGGCTGCGAAAGCGCCTCACTGAGAACCGGCGACAGGCTTAGCGGAAGCCTCATCATCGGTTTTGGACCTCGGATGCCTGTCCTTTTCTTTTTCTTTGCGCTTTTTATAAACTCCGGTAGTTGGCTGTTCCGACGGCATTATATAATTGAATCTTCTGCCAAAGTAATGAAATGCAAAATCGTACCAACGCTTAATAGTGCGTTGGTTAAATCTAGCATAAAACCAACAACTAGCAACGTTGTGGTCAGGGCTTAGGCAACGAATACAGTAAGAATGAAAATCGTTATGAGGTATTTGCTTCCCACAAGAAATACAATTATTAACTTTTTCTGACATCGGTCTGGAGCAAGAAAAAAGTTTCCCCAATGGGGTACTTAGCTTTAATGAAGACTTCAGATCTGAAATTCGAATGTGAAAATCTCAGGAGTCGGCCGACCGGCACTTGCGAACTGCTTTTGCTTTGGGCACCGCGCGGCAAGAAAGACTGAAGAAAATGGCATCGACTGCATCTTTTATACCCCTGGCACACTGACGTCAGGGAGGAGGCGACAGCAACCGATGCTGGACCTAGACTTTGGAACTCTGGCCGACTGCGGATAGCCTGACAGCAGGATAACCCAATTGTAATGACTGCAACAATGAAACACGATGAACATCAAGGCTTATACCCAGAAATCCTCTGTTCCAAGTGTACTGGTACCGATGACATTTCTTCAAAGTGTTTCATAAATACAAACTTATCCAGCACCAGTCTGTCACAGTTGTATAAATTTACCATTTACACAGCATATTATGATTACAAAGTAGGAGTTATGTTTGAGGGATTTTGCTGCAATCACTGGCTAAAAAGTTGACAAACATGCATTTCACATTCAGCTTTTCTTACAAAGTGCTGTTGCAATTGCCACTCTGAAGTGAAGAGGTAAAGAATGTAATTTCTGTGCATGTGAAACTGTACATACACAGTCAGGAAATACTACAGATCGTGCCATCTTAGAGTTACTGAATTACCACTGATTGGAAGCACTGTGTCAGTTTGTCAGGTTACACTGCAGCTCTCTCACTGTAACTCAGATTTCTTCAGACTGTATGGGACTAAAACGCATTCCCATCTGGTGTGTTACTTCCTGATAATGGAAGTACACTGGCCTAGGTCTGCAACATGCAGTCAGCCACTGATGAAAGACAGCACAACTTCACATACAGTTACTAGTTATACCAAACAATGTAAAGGCACCCTCTGACTGATGTGGATAACCAGCATCTCCTCTGACAAGTGTTTTGTACACAACAGCAACAAGCTATGTTGGTGCACCCTTTGTTGTGCAGTAATGTTACCAATTAAGAGACATAGGTCTTACTTTATTTTTGTCATTGAGCAGTAACATACCTGTAATTCAGGCAGTACTCCAACTTACAACAGTGCCACTGAGGAGATGCGCGCCTTCTGCGAGGTGTTACACTCCCAAACAGGTGCAATTAGTGCTCTGTCTTTGCTCCTCGGTGACCTTAATTTTGCAGTGAAATAGACACTCACTCACATAAAACTGTGATACCCCATGAAGACAGCATGTGTGTACAGTCTTCTGATTCTGGTATACAAGCAATAAAGGAAAATCTGTATTGTTCTAAGCAGGTACATTGCTAACTGCTGTAATTAAACCAAATGGGGAAAACCCCTCCATAAATGGCAATGAAATTAAAGGTTTCAACTCTTGTTTTAACATTGTACAGGTTGTAGTGACGTATTCTCCAGTCCCCCTCCTTATCTCACGGGGAGACAGATGGCACTCTGTCCAGACACTCAGTGGGTGCAAAGTAGTGAACCTAATCCTAAACAGTATACCAACCCATCACAGGACACACACGATGTGCAGTCTCCTCAGGAAGGCCTCCGGCTTACAGCTGAACTGGAGAACCAAGTACTGTGAAGCAGCAATGATGGAATAGGATGCACAGGGGTGTTGCAGTTAAAATTAACTGGAATCACACCTTTTGTTTACAGGTGTATGAACTAGAACAAGCCAGTCAAGACATAGTCAAAAAACATCTGTTATCTTCAAAATGATTCTTACCCTTAACACAGATTTAAGAAAACGTTGCATCAAGATTACTCCATGAAAAACAAGAGTCTATGCTGCACTGACTGCTACACTGTCTCAGCTTATAGCAGCCTACCAAAATAACTGGGCTTACATAGTCAGCATCTGTCACACAAGATATATTTCTGTAGAATGTTATTCTTATCTGAAAGCTTACAACCAAAAGGAATACTTCAGATTACTGCAAACATAATTGTTTAATGTGCAGAAAACATGCAATGTTTGAGAAATGCTACTCTGCAATGACCATGGGGGCAGTCTACTAGCAGTGGCTGCTTGGCTGCACCCCCCCCCCATTAAAAGAAAAAAAAAAAACAAAATTCAGATAGTCGACTAATGCCCGATTCGTGGAAGTTCAGAGTTCCAGAATAACAGACAATTTATAAAACATGCCTTAGTCCACTTGCCAGGTTGTTATGAAAACAACCCAGCTGCAAACTTATTCCACCAATCTGTGAAGTTCTTCCATGCTTTTTGTTGAGGACATCAAACACATTTCATCCAGGATGCAGCATGCAGTAAAGAGCTTTGCCAACTGTGAAAGAGACAGCACGAGACTTAAAATAAAGGACATAAGCCACGGAAATTTTCTTTTGCAGGGAATATACCTGCTGACCCGCGGTGGTGGTGCTGCGGTAGCATTGTCGCCTCACAGTAAGACGCTGTCCGGTTCAATTCTCAGCTAGAGCGTCTTCTGCATGAAGATATGCGTGAATGGGCGTACCTTCGTTGAAGGTTGTGCGTCAGGGCTGGTAACTCGGCACGTAAAAATCAACTACCAATCATTAGCGGACTGGAGTTCCCCTGTGGCGACCCCTAACTGGGAAAAGCCGAAAGACACAACAACAAGGAAGTATACCTGCTACTGCCAATATGCAAGAGACAGCAAGCAGTTCTTTAAGTGCACACACATACATGTGTAATTATGTACATACCGGGGAAGTACATGCTTGCAACGGTTCCTGACTTGACAGAATCTTTTTTTGCCTGCTGACTTTGGTCCACTATCCACCATTTTAGCTTTCTTCTAGATTCATGAGATACGAGATTGAGTGGTACGAGGGGTGCAGAGAGCTATAGACTGTATTCCTTTATGGTAGTTATTTACTGCCAAATGGATGGATAAATGAAAAAGATCTGAAGGGTGCAGTCATACAAATGGCTTTAGTCCATGGTCAGATCAGAGTGTGGAGCACACAGATTTATTTATTCCTTTGCGGACTGCTGTTGCGCCATATCTGTTCCTCCAGGTTAAGTTTTTCAGGCAAATCAGTAAGGACTAAAGTCACTAAAAAAAATTATGACAGACATTTGAGTTTTGGACTTAACCTTCCAAACACACCAACACAAAGCTTGTTATTCTAGAAAGTTTCTAAGTAAAAGCAACAGCTGCTGGTGATTTTGGTCATATGGCAGACATATTTTAGCATTCTGTGATAATAAGTTAAGACGCATGTGATGGGAAAGTTTTCAGTCAGTGACTATGTTTTGACAGCAGTGAATTGACGTGATAAATTCCTGTGTAGCAGTTATGTATGTATGTATGTATGTATGTATTCCTTCATTTGATACCAAACATATCAGGTGTATAGTCATACACATGGCTATAACTGACTGTCACATGGGGGGGTTGTTAAAATAATTTTGGCCAATTGTTACATTCGGATATCGGAGGTATATTCAGGTCAAAGTTATTGCTGGGTACAGGGGATGTCTGTGGATGAAAATGATTAACACCATTGTCACCTCTTCAAAATAAGCAGTTATTTTGGCTTTGCAGAATAGTATGTACAATTTTTTTTCACTATCACAGTTGAACATCAGCATTATACTCAGCAAGTGGCAGTCTGGGCTGGATTTGTGTACTTGGTTTTCCTGTTGAGTTTATGACTGCTCATTTTTCCTGTTTATGACTGCGCATTCCTCCTGTGTAAAGTCTACATGTACTCTTGGCTCTCTATTTCATCCGTATGCTTTGGTTTCTCTTCCCAGACCCTCAGCTGTACAATATATACTTATTACCATTTTCTCATTTTCTTTTCATCCTAAGCCAACATTAAATTGGTACATAGAAGGCAACTGTCTTCACAAAGACAGGAAGGCAGGCACTATTTCCAGATAGGATTTATGTATCTTTGCATTTTTCTTCAGTTTAAATTGTGGAACTACAACTTTGAACATTAAGCTTCACACGCAATATATTTTTTCCTTGAAAGAAAAAGAAAAATTAATATATTTTCATTCTCAGGATTTATTTGTTCAGGCCATCATTAAATCAAGTTTGTAGAAAAGCTCCAAGATGCACCTCAGAGAATCTAGAACTCTATTTCTGAAGGCCTAGCAGCTCCCAGACTTCCAGATTACTTGAGTTACTTCCCCCAGACTTAAGTTACACTAGAATCTCGGCAATTACAAGCATGGAGCAGCTAACAAGTAAGAAAATGAAGAAAGAAGTAATCTAAGTGGATACTGTGGAGCAAGGAAGAGTGGAACACGGGGCAGGGCACTAGGGAAGTGCAGGCGAAAGTTGTCAGTAATAGGGGGGGGGGTCCAGGAGTCCTTTAAAGCTCCATTTTACCCAAGACTGCCCTTGCTGATTGTGGCTAGACATCTGAGATGTATGCAGTTAAGTGGCTATGAGTAGGTATATTAGTGAGGCAGTCAGTAGATGCAAGTGAATGACCCCATCTGTTCTTTGATAACAGGCAAAGGTCATTGACCCCTGTCCCACAGCACTTGGCCAAACTCATTCAATTGCTTCCTGCAGCTACCCCCCCCCCCCTTGCTTTGAAGTCACCAAGAGGAATTTTTTTCTTGGGGAAGAGAGGGTTTTTTTTTCCACACATAGCAACAAAGGAAGAAAGTACTATAATCTTTCCTTTAGTGGAAAGATTTAAAAGGTGTGTTATACAGTTGTATTCTTTTCTGATGTCTTATGGTCTGCTTGACCCATGTCAGTCAGGTTTTAGATCTAGGCACAGTACAGCAATTGCACCCATACAAGAGGCGAGTGCTGTCTTGACAGAGAAAAATCAATAGAAAAATATTCAAGCTTCATCCTACTTGATCCCTGTACAATATCCGATATGGTGGATCATGGGATCCTGAATGGAATTCCTGCAGTGGCATTGTGGGACTAAAGAAATGGTTCTAAGCTACCTTACACTGCATCCTTCCGGGTGCACTAAACATGTGGCATCTTGCTTGACATCTTCAGAAGCCCACTCCTTGGTAGGTTATGTCCTGCATGGCTTACCCTTGTCTCCTTACCTACCATTTACATGCCGCCTCAGGGAGATCTTTATTTTTTTCCTCTCCAATCTCCAAAAAGACTGCTTTGAGACTATTCTGAAATGGATGAACACAAACTGAAACCAAATCCAGCCAAGATTGAGGCACTACTAGTGAACACTACTATCTAGCTATCTGAATTTTTCACTTTTGCCACCCTTGGTGATCTAGAGGCAATCAATTTGTTTCCCCAAATAAGCGATCTAAGTGCCATTCTTAACAGACTGACAATTCTGGATGAGGTTTCAGTGGTCCTCAAAACATATTTCCATTAATAAATATAGTACTGTTTGCCAAGGCAAGACTTGTTGATACTGGTAAATGTAATTGTGTTGTCCTGCTTAAACCTACTGTAAAGGCTTTGTACCTTGCGTCTCAGATGGCCATCTAAATCTACAGTAGCTGTGGAATTCAGCAGCTAGACTGGTGCCTGGCATACCAAGAACTAGCCATTGCAAATGCTTAAAAGAAAGGTGGGTTCAGCTTAAAAGGGCAGCAAAGTGGCTAAAGCTTTTGTCTCAAAGTTCCAGATGAAGGGTTCAACCCTGTGCTCTGCTCACTGTTTGTGGGGCTCATATGTTTTCCCTTTGACAACACAGTTTCAACCATTTCCGGTTACAGTTGAAAAAGGATCAAGGTCCAGTTCACTTACCCAGTTAGCAAAAATAACAAATCTCTGTACTTCACACAGTAAACAGCTCACTTATCAAGGTCTTCAGTAACCAATTTTGTCCAGCTAGAAAGCTTCTTTCATGCTTAAAGTTTAGCCTTTATTGCACAGTAAAAAGGCACACACACACAAAAAAAAAAACACCATTTAAATTTTCAGTATTAATTTCCAACTATGGGCTGCAAGAGCTCGTTGGCAAGCACTGTATTTTTAACATGCATATTACTGAAGTGTTTTGAGTTATGCAGTTTGGAAATATGCCATAGAACTTAAAATTTGGCACTTGAAAGAGACTTCCATGAATAATTAATTCAGGAACTTGCTATTAACAAAAGAATGCCAACTAAATCATACTAAGCAAGACTCTCCAGTCTTAAAGTCATACTCTCAGAACTGTTAGGTAACAGTTATTCTTTAAGACATGATAATATACAATGGATATAAAAAGTTTGCACACCCCTGTTAAAATGCCAGGGGTTTGTGATATAAAAAATGAGACCACAAATCATTTCGAAAGTTTTCACAGCTTTAATGTGACAATTCAATTGAAAAACAAACAAATCTGTTAGGGGAAAAATATAACAAATAAAAAATGTACACTACGCTGGTTGCATAACTGTGCACACCCTTAAACTAATACTTTGTTGTGTGTGCACACCCTTAAAATAATACTTTGTTGAAGCACCTTTTCATTTAATTACATCATTCAGTCTTCTTGGGTAGGAGTCTATCAGCATGGCACATCTTGACTTGGCAATAAACGCCCACTCTTCCTTACAAAAGCACCCCAAATCTGTCAGATTGTGAGGGCATCTCTTGTGCACAGCCCTCTTCATGTCACCCCACAGATTTTCTATTGGATTTAGGTCTGGGCTCTGACTGGCCTATTCCAAAACATTAAATTTTCTTCTGGTGAAGCCATTCTGTTGTTGATTTGGATGTATGCTTGGGGTCACTGTTGTGTTGCAAGGTGAAATTCCTTTTCATCTTCAGCTTTCTAGAAGATGCCTGAAGGTTTTGGGCCAAAAGTGACTGGTATCTGGAACTGTTCATAATTCCCTCCACCTTGACTAAAGCCCCAATTCCATCTAAAGAAAAGCAACCCTAAGGCAGGCATGCTTCACCACGGGGATGGTGTTCTTTTGGTGATGCAAAGTGTTGTTTTTGCGCCAAACGTATCTTTTGGAATTGTGGCCAAAAAGTTCAACCTTGGTCTCAGACCATAACACATTTTCCCACATGCTTTTCAGAGACTTTATGTATTGTTTTGCAAATTTTAGCCAGGCCTGGATGTTTTTCTGTGTAAGAAAAGGCTTCCGTCTTGAAACCCTACCCCACAGTCCAGACATATAGAGAATACAGGAGATTGTTGTCACATTAAGTATACAACCAGTACTTGCCAGAAATTCCTGCAGCTCCTTCAGTATTGCTGTAGGTCTCTCAGCAGCCACCCTGAACAGTTTTCATCTTGTCTTTTCATCAATTTTAGAGGGATGTCCAGCTCTTTGCAGCATCACTGTGGTCCCATATTTTCTCCACTTTGATAACTGTCTTCACTGTGTTCCATAACATATCCAATGCTGTGGAAATTTTTTTGTACCCTTCTCCTGACTGATACCCTTTAACAATGAGATCCCTTTGATGCTTTGCAAGCTCTCTGCGAACCATGGCTTTTGCTGTGGCAGGCAACGGGGAAATATCAGGACAATCCTAGGACAGCTGAACTTCATTTGGGGTTAATCAGAGTCTCTTTAATTGATGGCAGGTGTGCACCCAAGAAGACTGAATCTTCATCTCTTTCAGCTGTTTCCATTAGGGGATGCCACAGCGGATCATCCGTTTCCATTTCTTCCTGTCCTCTGCATCATGCTCTATCATACCAACCACCTGCGTGTCTTCTCTCATCACATCTATAAATCTTATCTTAGGCCTTCCTCTTTTCTCTTATCTGGCAGCTCCAACCTTGGCATCCTTTTCCCAATATACCCAGCATCCCTCCTCAGCACATGTCCAAACCAATGCAATCTCGCCTCTCTGACTTTGTCTGCAAACCATCCAACCTTTGCCGACCCTCTAATATACCGATTCCTGTCCATCCTCGTCACACCCAGTGCAAATATTAACATCTTTAACTCTGCCACTTCCAATTCTGACTTCTGCCTTGTCAACGCCACAGTCTCCAACCCATACAACATAGCTGGTCTCACTACCCTCTTATAGACCTTCCCTTTCACTCTTACTCATACCAGTCTGTCACAAATCACTCCTGAAACTCTTCACCCATTCCACCCTGCCTGTATTCTTTTCATCCGTCTTCCACACTCGCCATTACTCTGAACTGTTGATCTCAAGTACTTAAACTCATCCACCTTCGCCAGCTCTACTCCCTGCATCTTCACCATTCCTCTATCCTTCCTCTCATTCACACACACATATTCTGTCGTAGTCCTGCTGATCTCCACCTCTCCAGGGTCTCCTCAACCTGGTCCCTACTCTCACTACTGATCACAATGTCATCTGCAAACCTAGTCCATGGGGCCTCCTGTCTGATCTCGTCTGTCAACCTGTCCATCACCACTGCAAATTAATACTGTAATGAAATCAAAAGGTGCTTCAAAGTATTAATTTAAAGGTGTGCACACTTATGCAACCAGCGTATTGTACGTTTTTTTTATATTTTTCCCCTAACACTTTTGTTTTTCAACTGAGTTGTACACGTTATAGGCCACATTAAAGGTGGGAAAAGTTTTGAAATTATTTATTGTGGTCTCATTTTTTATATCACAAAAATCTGGCATTTTAACAGGGGTGTGTAAACTTTTTATATCCACTGCTCACTATAACAGATTCATGCAACTCAAAAGCTGCTTTGTTCCGATACAGTTCAGTGTAGGACTATAGAACTAAAAACAAATGTAGTAGCTACTGAAGGTGCTGGATTGTCCTACAGGCAAGTATAGCACACAGCTTTCTTCAAACACAGTCAGGAACAAGTGGTCAACACAAGTGCACCAAGGTTTAATGCAAAATTAAATACAAGCAGGCCTAGCCAATGTAAAAGGAAAAGGCTAGAGTTAAAAGGCTCGCATACTTTACTGATTACCCAAATTACAGCAAGCCAGCATTCTTACTACAATTTTAATACTTTTTGCCATTTGTTTTTGTCAG
This sequence comes from Protopterus annectens, assembly GCF_019279795.1. Lineage (NCBI taxonomy): Eukaryota > Metazoa > Chordata > Ceratodontiformes > Protopteridae > Protopterus > Protopterus annectens. Next base: position 351,823,079 of record NC_056732.1, on the reverse strand, counting down.
CCAGACAGATGGGCTAATCTAAGAGGAACCATTTCTCAGCAAAATCTGGGAAATTATAGCACAAGTGTAAGAATGAAAACCATCCTGGAATTCAAAGATTCACATAGCAAACTGCCCAGTTGTTACTGCAAGTCTTCAATGAGTAACAGAAAGGAGACTGGGATTCACCCACCCATGTTGGCAAGTGACTTTCTATAGGCAGAGAAAATTGCTTTTCTACTAAATGTGTGCATTTTAATAGCACCAAGACTTTGGTAGAAGGACTACATAAAGACCAAAGCCAATACGATGAGGCTCAATGAGCAGACTCCTACATATGACCTCTCCACATGTGCACTAATCAGTTAGCAGACAATGCATTTAACCTTCTACATCTGGGGAGGCTCAGAGTGAAAGAACAGATCATAAAACAAACTGCTGCAAGCTTTATGTAAGGGAGGCCAGTAAACAATATCCGGCTACTGGTCATCACCTATGTGACTAGACAACAGCTTCCCGTTTTCTTCCTCTTATTAAACCTTTCCTGGAGTCCCAACAATTACTATCAAACAGAATGAAAACAGAGACATGGATTGTTCAGATTAACACTGAAAATACTTATCAGAATTGTCACTTTCAAACCTAACCAGTTTCCGTATTTCAAGCAATGTTAACATTCTAGAGTTGACATATAAATGACAATACGCTCAGGCATTAAACACAACACTGTGTGGGTCTGTCAAATTTGCATGCCATAGGTATACTTAGAAAATGCAAGTCACACACACACTATTTTGGAGAGTTCTGGACTCAAATCAAAATGGTCAAAAATGGTACTTTTTAGACCTTCATCCATTTGTGCCCCACAACCAATGCAACCCAATCAACCAGGATTCAATTAGCAGCCCCAAACTGGAGGGGTCAGTGAGCTCATACTTGCATAATAGGCTAATGACCACCAGAGCCTTTATAAAGTCTGGCCATGTAACCCAACCCAGTTGTGTCCCCATATATCATGGGCATTTATTAGGATGGGTACGTTAGTTAGGAAATTTCTACAGGTCATGTGGGGGGTGTGTGTTAAACAAAGGTAGACAATGTCCAAACTATTAGAGACCTGGATGGGAACCGGAAATTCACCCTGGGTCTGGCCCCCATTAGTCAAGGTTATGCTTAACTAGGGTTAGGGTCAGACTAGGCTTCACATGGATGGAAGTCTGCTCCACAGCATGAGGATCTTCCGAGATATCTGTCTCGTCAAATGGTTTTACTTATGTCACAAGCAAAATCTAAATACTTGGATCAGTGGTTCTAATGATGTTGGTTTATTTTGTGGATATGCAAAAGATCCAGAGATGGATAACAGGATGCCTTGTATGCCAGGCATAGGCTGCATCTCAGTATGCCAGGCACAGATCACCTCTCAGTAACCTGCATGAGAGGGAGTATAGAGATCAGTTTAGGACAAAATATGTTTACACCCCGAATTCCCCTGGTAAGGAACCTTTCTGGGCATTCCAATTGTTGCATACATCTGGTCAGTTGCATGCCTAAGGAGGCATTATACTCAATGATGAGTCTGATAAGGACAACATTAAGTTTCACCAACTTCCTTGGGCCTGGATGCCATAAGCTGGGTAACACAGAACAATTTCCTTACTACTTTGGCCACATGCTCATCAATGGCCAGATTACTGACTACACATGTTCCCAGATCCTGACTACTGTGTCAACTCTAAGGATGTCTTCAGAGACTTCCAAGATGGCTGCACATTGAGTAACCGCTTGACTCTAGCACTCCCATTGTGAAAACAGAAACTCAATGAAGGCCAGTAGTAGACTTTTGTATTCATGGATAAATTTCAGTAACTGGCTATTAAGTGTACTGCCTGGATGCCAGGGAAAATACAGTGAATCTGGGGAAAAAAAATATCAGCTACAAAAAGTGGAGACAGAAACAGACTGGGAAAAGTTCTGCAGCTGTTCAGCAAAAAGCAATGCAACCTCCAGACATGACCTCTAGCAACCTACAGGAAGATACAAAAGACAACTGCACACAGACCTGGTTAAATAAATGAAACAATGATGGAGTATACCAACACAAAATACAAAAGGATGGAGAAATGGAAGAAGCTTTAAGCAGATAGTCAGATGAGGTGATAAAGCTGCAAACTCAGAGGTTGAAATTAATAAAATCTGGCTGAATATGAGACTACTTAGGAAGATATGTTTCAAAAAATAATCGAATTAGAGAACATAGCACATAGGGAAAACCTTGTTCAGTTTTGGAAATGTAGACAATGCAACATTAAAAAAAGTGCCTAGTTATAAGGGAATAGCAAAATAAAGAAAAATGAATGTGCTCTCTCATTCTTGCATGGGGAATGACTGAATTAACAACCTTAGATTGATTTAGTAACACGTTTTAAGAGAAAGCAAAGAAATGAAAAAGAATATTGATTATGGGGCTTTTTTCTAGCAAATGAATGTATGCTTAGTAGTAATTATGTATATGACCCTCATGTCTGCATGGAATCAATCTGATAATGAGAAACTGGCTGTCTAGTTCGTATGTCTTCATGGAGATAAATCTGATAAAAGAAATCGGTTACAGTCTGGTGAAGAGTGATTTGAAAAAAAGGGAGACAATATTCTCTGAAAGCATTCAGGGGAGTTTCCCAGCTGGGAGAGCTATAAATATAAAAGACAAAACCAGTTAGCACTTAGTAGAAGCACAGGCTGCAACATGCCTCTTAGCAGGGGTAACTTTTCTTTTAGGTTAACTCAAGTCTGGGTGTGGCTGCCAGTTTGGGACATTTGTTCCTATTAGGATGGTAAAATGTCAATATTTGAAGATGTACACAGTTTTCTGTGTTAGTATTAAGTTAATGGGTTTTAAGGGGGTACTGGTGGTTGTTTTTAATGGCTTTCAACAACAAAAAGTTTTGCACAATGTGATATGGGCTCAAATGAATAGGACAAGAAACTATATCAAAGTTCAACCTGCCAAACGGTGTATGCATGTTACACAAAAGCTGGAATTAGACATTTAAAGGTGTTCTATATAAAAGGTGGGAATAACTAATACAATGATGCTTTCTGTAATGTCTTTAC
>NC_056732.1:351809986-351814986 GCF_019279795.1 Protopterus annectens | reverse complement strand
TAGGATAGCTTGCAAAATGACATCATTTCTGGTCATCTGACTATCCCAGGTTAAACTCCCACTGCAGCAAGCTGACAGAATTGTGCATCTACTTGTGAAAATACATAAGCCTCAGATCTTTGGCAGATGCTGGAAGTCAAAACAATTATATTCCTTCACATTTCAAGACTAGTAATTATTTCACCCTATTAACAATACAAAAAGCTCCCTAGTTTTAGACATTGTGTTTCCTTGTTGCACTGAAACTGAAAGATGGCTACCTAGCCATAAAGTAATTTAATTTCAGTGTTTTTCTAAAATTTACTAGACTGAGGTTAGCCTCTTGTATCCCAGTTTCCACTATTAAAATATATACATTTAAACAGTTACAATACTGCATATACATTTTTGTTCTATTCCAGTAGGGCACTGTGGTTACATTTCAGACAGCACTATGCAAAAACCTTTTCAACATGCACTTCTGTACCAGCAGTTTGTGACAAACAGTTCTAATACACTTGCAACAGAAGCATCTTGTATAAATCATGTTGATATTCACAAATGACATAATTTACAAAATTCCTGATAGCTGTGCTGGCAGTATCCCACTTCATCTCAACGAGGGAAGTGATTTTTCTGAGCTATGATACACAGTCTGAATTGCCTAGACATGGTAAGGCCTTGTTGTGTTCAATTATGTTGGCTGTCAAAAAGCAATTACCAGAAAATGGAAATGAAAATCTAAACCAACTATACTAGAAGTAGTGAACGTAGTAACAGAGAAAACAAATGGAATTGAGATCTCCAGAAAAGTGTAGGAGCAAACTACATAGGAAAAAAATGGGAATTATGGAACAGTACACACAGGGGGAGGAATGAGGTTTAAAAGAAGGCAGGACTTAAATGAGCTATGTAATGTTTGAAAATGGATCGGGTACATTATATGTGATGTATAAGGTCTGCAACTGGGAGTGTCAGTATGGGTTATGATGTAAAATGCTTTCACTTAAGATTGTGTCAGTGTTTACCTATGTCGGGAGTGATGGTTTGATAAAGGATATTTGTTTAAAAATAAATAAATAAATAAGATACACAGCTCTAATGGCATCTCATCAGTGGTGTAATTAGTTTAACTGGCAGTTCTCAAAAAGCACTATAATGCATTTTTGGCACAAGTCATTTGTCTGTGTTAGACCCTCTTGTAACATTTTTGTGTCATTGGGGGAAATCTAAGACAGCTCCCAACTTGCAGTCAAAGCCTTTAACATTAGCCTTTACCTCCAAGAAGTAGAAGCCAAATAGGTGCAGTACCAGCATGGAGCCCTGAGGTAGCACACTCATGAACAGTCTTAGTGGAGGTGCCATCTCCAGTCCTGACTTCCTGGGTCTAATTGTCAAGGGCTGCTTTAGCTTCAGATGCTAAACTACATTCATGGACTGCTTTAGTAGACCTAAAAAGGTATTTTCATTTTTCAGTATACCTCTGATATTATCTTTAGTATGAAGGTGTTTGGACCTGCTGTTTAATTTAGAGAGTTTCTTGTTCAAGGACCATCAAGGAGATTTTCAAATTTCCCCATTATATTTTGTTCTAGCTGGGACTGCCAACTCTATCTAAAACGGGCACGGCACACCTTTGTGAAGCTACTTGCTCGTTGGAGCAGTTGCTGCCATGAGTGAATTTTGAAACCTTGTCATAATATTTGAGGAGGTTAATATGTATGAAATTCTTTTTTCAAAACAAGTTTATTGTTTTAACATATAAGAGAAATATCATAACAATTTTATACAAATAATTAAAATAGGTATTATAATATTCAACAAAACAACTAAAGTATTTACAAAGACATCCACTACAATCAGATCAATTAATTAAACTAAAATACTGTGCTATTGAAATTAGAATTTTTTTAACAAATTTTGTAAATTATCCCATACAATAAAATGTGATGTTTTTCTAGTTGTTCTCATTCTAATTGTGCTTATTTCCATATGACACATTATATTCATAACATTTTTAAATTCATTGAACGAAGGAGGTGTATCTGAAATCCAATTTCTAGTTATTATTTTCCTAGCCACTGCTAGGATAGACCATAACAAGGGAAGCTTAATCTTTTAACACATTGAGGTACAGGTGTGTTGAATAATATAAGAGACTTAGAAATAATGAAATTATCTGTAAAAAGAGCCTGCAAAATTCATTAATTGACTTCCAGTATTCTTTCAACTTCATACAGTCATAAAACATATGAGCCCAGTCAGCATTAATTTCTACATTACATCTCTTACATAGATTATCTTTATTATTAATTTTATTCATCATCAAAGGTGTATAAAAGATCTATGTAAAAATTTCCATGTATAAAGTCTCCAGACAATGGAAGATGTAGTTCTATAAGCAGATTCAATATATATTGTTTATCTTGTTGAGTTGGTGGGTCCCCATTAATAGAGGTGAAATAATTCCAGTATGAATCTACATTGTAAAAAGTTTCTTGTCTGATAATTTTATGTATATATGAAAGTTTACCTTTATCAGAAACTTTATGCTGTAAATTTATTATCAAGTAATCAATCAGTTTTGAAATAGATTCTTTAACTGTTATAGACATTAGATCTATTCTATCAATGAGATGTTGTCTAAAGATCTGAACCTCTAACCAGCAAGTTTCTCTTAGATCAAATTCTTGTTTTAAGAAATCTAGATTTTTAACTTTATTATCAGATATCAGCTGATACCAGTACTTTAGATTATTATCTATAGCTAAATGAGCTCCTTCAGAAGTAGATGACATAAGCATACCCTGAGTATAAATTATAGGAATACAATAAAATTCCATTCCCTATACTTAGGGTGCATGAATATAAAGTTACGATAACTAATAATAATATTTAATGGGTAACAGACCATATGTTTAGGTGTAATAGGTGAAGTACAAAATTCCTTTAGCAACCACAACATGGAGTTATTTATAATCATATTTTTATGTGTTAAGGAGATTTTCATGAAGTGCATACTAATTAGCTCCCAATAATCTTTCCATTTTGCGACATATGACCGATCTATTAATAAAGTAATAACTTTTATAATAGAAGAGATAATATATAAATTAATGTCTGGAAAAGAAATACCCCCTTGAGACCAGCTATTAGTATGTTTCTTTAATGCAATCCTAGGTCTATTAGGTGCCCATAAGAAATTTAACATTAGTGTATTCAGTTTCTTGATAGTTATTTTTGTAGGTGAAAGTATTATTGATTGTATTAAGTATAAAATCTTGGGGAATATTATCATTTTAATAATTGTAAGTCTCTCCTCCACAGTAAAAAACATATTATTCCAGGTATTAAAAAGATTTTGTATATTAAGAAAACAGGTATTATAGTTATTATATATAATAGATTTAATATCTTTAGATAGTATTATACCTAAATAAGTTATCTGACCTGAGTTGGGTACATATTTAGTAAAATCACTAATGAGAGTATTTTTCGTGTATATATAGGTAGTATTTTAGTTTTTCTTCATTGAATATTAAACCAGAAATACTTTTAAAATTCATCATTTTATCAAATAAAGACTTTATAGAAGAATTAGATCCTGCTGATGTAATTAGAACATCATCTGCAAAAAGTTGAATTTTTGATGTTGTATTTTCTTCTATTTCAAAACCCTCTATGTCAGTACTGTTTCTAATCAAATTAGCCCAAGGCTCCATTACTAAAGTGAATAATAGTGGAGAAAGTGGACATCCTTGCTTTGTACCTTTAAGAATGGGTATTTTTTGTGAAACATATGTTCCTACCTTAATATAAGCCAGCGTTCCTTTGTATAAATGCTCAATTAAATTTACAAATGCATCAGAGAAATTTGTGCATTTCAGTAAGGTAAACAGATAGTCCCAACTTACTGAATCAAATGCTGAACCTATATCAAGACTAATAAGTGTTAAATCTTTCTTTTCCTATTTGCAAAATCAATTAATGTTAAAGTTCTTCTTATATTATCAAAAGTATTTCTATTTACAATGAAGCCCGTCTGATCTAGGTCTATAATGCCGGGGATAATTATCTTCAATCTATCAGCAAAAATACTCATAAACATTTTATAATCAACATTAAGTAATGAGATGGGTCGATATGAAGAAAATCTAGTTGGATCTTTATTAGGTTTTAAAATTGGTGAAATAAATGTATATTGCCAAGATGGGGGGGTTATTAACTCAGTTTGGGCCAGAATAAAAACCTTATGTATTAATGAATATGTAGTTCTAGAAAAGATTTTATATATCTCTGGTATAATACCATCATTACCCGGTGGTTTGTTTGATTTAAGCTTATTTATTTGTGTAATAACTTCTGTATATGAAATACTCTTGTCCAATAGTTTTATCTGTTGTTTATTAAGCTTTTTATTCATGTTTGTGGTTATAAACTCCTTTATTTTATCTTTAGGTTCCATGTTAATGTTGTTATGGTTAACCTTGTGAAAGTGATTTCTAAATTCATCCAGTATTTCTGGTATACTAGAAACATTCTTCTTTTCCTTAGAGAAAAGATTTCTTTGATATGGTTTTGTTTATTCAATCTTTTGTTTTATTTTTAAGTCTATGTAAGTATTTGGGGCTTATTGAATAAGACAAAACTTGTATTTCTCTAAAGTTATTTTAACTTTATGAGTTAAAATTTCTTTGTATTTCTCATTTAGTTTGTTTATTTCTTCAATAACTTTCTTGTCCATAATATTTTCTTTATTATTATGTTTATAAGAGTCTAGTTTACTTTGAATATCTAACAATTCCTTATCCCAAGATTTCCTTTTGTTATTATACCATATGATACTTTGTCCATATAGATATGATTTTAAGGCATCCCAAACATAGACAATGGAGACTTCAGGAGTATTATTTATGTCTAGAAAATGTTGTACTTCTGAAAGTATATATTCTTTATAGTCTTTTAGCTGAGTTAAGTATGCTGGTATCCTTTTGATCTGAACATTATGAGTATTTTTTATC
>NC_056732.1:351784986-351807486 GCF_019279795.1 Protopterus annectens | reverse complement strand
TTTTACAATCATGGTAACCTACAGCTTTAAAATATATCACATGACATTTCTTCCAGAATAGAGTTATAAGATTATTTATGTTTGTCAATCAGATGAATTAAATGAGTTATAGTAAAGTATATGTTTGGAACACAAATTTTTAACACAGATTATTATGCTGCTGTTAAGTAGATTTTCAAAAACATTTAAATAAATGTTTCATTTTTATGCCTTCTAAAATAAGACATTTACTTACTACAAGAAACTACATCATTTAAACTCATTATAACTGACATATTTTATGAACAGAGTATTTTTCCTGAATCTGTGGTGTGTCAGTGTGATAACCTTGTCAATGTTTATACTAACTGCTTTCAGTTTCTCTGTGAGAATTCTGTGATTTGAAGATTCTGAGGTAACTCAAGGACATTGTGCATAAGACAGCCCACATCCCAGATTGTCTCTCTTAACATTTTGGCGGGAAACTTATTAAAAACTAGTGACAAACATTCATTTAGCAGTGTAAATGCATCTAAACATGACAGAACTTCCACAATGTATTCCACAGATCATCACAGCCTCTATGCAAGTGAAATTAAACTCAAAATTACCAACAAGCAATAAAACTCAGCATTCTTCTCCCAACTCAATTTTCATACAAATCCTATTATTCACTGAGCACACACAGTCAAAATCATTTCTATATATTAATAAAGAAAAGTAAAAGAGTAGAAAATAAAAGGGAGTGAGGCAGAAATAAAAAAATGTAAGAGAAAGCTGTAAGAAGTACATACAATGGAATGTTATACTGTTTATATTAATAGAGTTAAAAATAAAACATATTATTTACTCTTTAGTTCTAATTATTATTAAAGCATGACAGATTATTTACAAACAAGCATAAGCAGTAAATCAAGAAAGTATAATTAAAAATAGCATTTGAAGAACTTATAAACTTTTACAAGAAATAAATATGTTATTATTCAATTAATGATATTTTCATTACTGTTCTCTCCCTGCCCTCCCCCACCCTTTACCCACTACATAATCTAAATAGAATGTCATTGTTTAAACAAAGAAAATAATAAAAGAAGAAGGAAAAAAAGATAAAGATAAAAATGTATCAAATTACTAACCTTACTTTTTTCAGAAAGAAAAACAAATCGAGTCACAGCCTGCCATTAAATCCTCAGGCATTTTGACTGGTTATGAAACAAAACATTTCTTTGCACATAGAGAATAACTTTGATTAAATCTTTTCCAAAATATTTGTGGCTTTCTGGAAATGCAGGAACTATATTCAAAAGATTAATAATGAACTAAAATGATGAGAGAGAAAAAACATATAACAAATCATTTGTTTTTAGTCTCTTCTTCTTCTCTGAAGTCTTCAGGAAGCTTCAGTTGCCAATCTCTTTAATGAAGAACTAGCCCATTCCATTTCTTCTATTTTATCCAAAATCCTTTTTCTTTGACAAACAGTAAAGCAGAGTCTAAATCATCGAAGACCTTAGGACCATCAGGAAGGAAGATTTTAAGCTTGGCAGGAAACAGAAGGTATGTTTTAAACTGTGCTTTTTAAGCTCCCTTATTAGTGGCAGAAAAACTTTTCTTTTAGCAATTACCATGGAAGAATAGTCATTGTCAAACGCACAGTTGTCTCATCAAACTTAACAGGAGCTTTAGCCCAAGCAGATTTAAGAACCATCTCTTTATCAAAGATGATAGAAATCTAACTATAACTGATCTAGGATAGTTTTGTTAGAGTTAGTATTAGCTATAGATCTATGTGCTCTTCGATACCAAAGAGAATGCTTCTGGTAAATCTAAAGTTTTAGGAGCCATGTTGTTAAAAAGAAGTAATATTGTTACCTTCAATATTTTCTGGCAGTCCAAAAATCCTAATGTTATTGCGCCTAGATCTATTTTCCAGGTCATCCAGCTTTGTTTGTAAATGTGTATTTTGTTTCAGCAGAAACTCAATGTTGATTTCCTCTTCTTGTATTTTATTTTCCATGTCATTCACAGCTTCTTCTATGCCTGTCATCTGGATCTTCTGTTGTTGCAGGTCCATATGTAACAAGTCTATTTGTTTTGTAGTTTTTTCTATGAAAGTGTCTATTTTAGTATCCATTTTATCCATCGTAGCAGTAAGTTGCTGGACTATAATTATCAGAGACTGAAGTTCTTTCTTGATGCTGGAGTCTTGAGAATTTGTCTTACTGGAACTCATTTCAGACTGATAAACTGACAGGAAAATTTCCAAAGTAATTTCTGACAGGAATATTATTAAGATTTCCTTTCTTTTTTAGATATAGTTCAAGAACTATATAAAACAAACATATTTAGAAAGAAAATTACTTCAAGAATTAATTTTTTAAGTAATTAATTCCTGTCAATGTAATGAAATTGGTGGAGCTGAAGAAATCTGCTGCTATCCTGTGTTCATCCTTGGCCACGCCCCAATATGTATGAAATTCTTGAATTCAGAGATTAGATGCAGAGTCTTTGGAGATTTAAAGGTGAAAGCCCCCAGCTTATGGTGCAGTTTAACAGGTAGAGAGATACACTGGGAGTGCATGAAAAGGCTATATTTGTAAGGTCGAGATCTAGAATTTTATGTCCTCTTGCAGGTTTGTTAACCATCTGATCCAGGGAGCTTTTGTTTATTAAAATTTAAGAAATTCTAAACATAATCAATATTGAGTAGCTGAAATCTCACAATAAAATAGATTCCTTGTTTATAGGGAATGAAGTACATTAGGAATCGTATGACTATCAGGGACATGGATGGTATCCCATAAAAGGCTATAAGCCAACACTTTGTCCTGCTTAGGGTGATCAGGAGTAACAAGAGTTCTGTTTACGGGTCTCTTGGAATCTTCCTGGAGGTGATACATTCCTTAAATATTTAAAACACCACTACAGTTGTCATCGACCCCAAAAGGCATCCACCCAACCACACACACACACACACACACACACACACTTTTACACAAAGCTGCTATGCACAAAAACCTAGGTTGTGAGGAGTGCTTTCCTTTACATTTAAAACACGTCTCAGTAGTTACACAAATTTATGGAGGTATTCCAAATGCAGAATTGCACAATTTGTTGTAGAGACTTCTGGCATTGAGCTGAACCACATTAAATGTGACCCAGTTTGGGATTTAATACCTCTGTTACACTAGAATGTCAATTACCTGAACGCTACTTAAAGGCATTATGTAGCAATAAAGGCTTTAGCAAGTATACAGAAGCCTATGAGTGAGGGATGCAGACCATCTTTTTTCAAACCAACTTGGACCGTCAAGTATTTCATCCCATACAAACACTCAGTCCCTTATAATAACTATTTAGATAACTATTTAGCCAACTGTTGAAGCAAATTATTTTTTCTTTTACTTTGCCATTAATTTTGGTGAAGAAAGGATTCCACTCAGGAATACTGCCCTGCCTATACATGCACAGAGACTTCAGATAAACGTCTCACTCGATATCCTTCCAGGTTTCACACCCCATGTCAGTCACTTCAAACAGAAAACCGGAAGTCGGATATATCAAGGCACCTGAAAGGCAGGTCTACATGACCCTCTCCTTGTCCAGTCTAGTGATCTGAGAATCTGTGTGCCAAATTATAGGGTCAATCAATACAGTGGTTTGGATTAATATATTTATAGTAATTTGACTCTGGAAAGTGTGTGCCACTTTGGAAGCTTCCTTTTTACTACGTAGTAAAATAACCATAACTCTCGCAGACAGAATTACTGGTACTGTTTGTTACTTGTGAGCATGCGGTAATTATTACACTGCCTGAGGATACCAAGTGCCAAGAGACTGGTAACTAAGAGAAGCAAATGGTGTAAACTTCCATTTGGGGAACATAAGAAATGCAAATATTAAATTATGTTTAGCTACATGTGCTAGTCTATGGAGGGATATAACCAAGTGGATTATGAACACCAAAGAAAATATGGAGCTCAATTTAGTCATATTTGAGAAATAAAGGAGTTTCTAAGACTGTCTCAAACTACATCTCCCAGTTCTTCAAATACAGGCTTATCAACTTGATAAAGTTGTTGCGTCTTTCGGCTTATCCCGGTTAGGGGTCGCCACAGCGGAACTCGGGTCTGCTAATGTTTGGTAGTGGATTTTTATGTGCCGAGTTACCAGCCCCGATGCACAACCTTCAACAAAGGCACACCCATTCAAGCATGCCTCCACACAGAAGACATTCTAGCTGAGAATCGAACTCGACAACGTCTTGCTGTGAGGTAACGCTACTGATAAAGTACACTTAATAATTGGAACAGTAACAAAAGTACTGAATAATCATTTTGATTTTTTTAAACCAAATACAATATTGATTCCCTTGCCTTAAGATTTAGTCCATCAAGGTAACCCCCCCTTAGAGCTCAATACTTAGGCAGTATCATAGATCTTAGTTTGTGGGTTTAAAAAGAGAAAAAAAATAGAGGTGGACTGACAAGTTATTTGCAGTTACATTCTGAATTAACTCTACCTGTGCCCCTTGGGAGGTGTTAAAACACATGCAACTCTGCTTCTTCTGTTCCACTTTGTACTCTTTAATGCAATGTAATGGTGAAAGAGTCCCTCATCTTCCTAGTATTAGTCTCAGCTTTCATTTTCCACCTACAACATAGGGAACTGTTTCACCATCCATAAAGTACAGTTTTGTACCTACCATAAATGTAGATGTCCGATAGGAATGCATCTGCAGTCATTACAAATGGGTTGTCCTGTCGTCAGGCAGCCCTTGATCGGATTCCAAAGTCTGGGTCCGGCTGGCTAATGTTGCACTTCCCCCGACGTCATCGCTGCAGTTTTCGGGTATAAAGGCATCAGCCGACGCCATCTTCCTCAGTGTTTCTTGCCCCAGATGCCAGGTGCCCTCTTGGATGGCTAAATTTGGATAAATGCCAATGTTTCCAAATAGTAGAGAGCAAACACATAAAATAAGCATGTATGTACATATATACAAACAAATACACCATAATAGATCCCCCCCAAGCTAGCTGAAGGATGGCAAATACCCTAGGAGTACCTCAGAGGGGAAGGTGGGTGGGTAATCCTGACTGCAGATGCATTCCTATCGGACATCTACATTTATGGTAGGTACAAAACTGTACTATGTCCTTCAAGGATGCATCTGCAGTCATTACAAATGGGTAGAATACCATAGCTAAACAAGGGGAGGAGGAAAAGAGTAGAGATTATGGTGTAGCTAGGATCCCTTGCAAAACAGCAGTGGCCAAACCTGCTCGAGATCTAGAGTATAAAGGTAAATTGTAATGCTTGGCAAATGTATGCACGGAGGTCCAAGTAGCAGCCTCTATAATGTCCTTGGTAGCCACTCCTCGTAAGAAAGCTGTGGTAGTGGCTGTAGCCCTTGTGGAGTGAGGCCTGATGTTCTCTGGAGTTTTCTTTCCATGGTAGGAGTAACAAAATCTAATGCAATTTCCAATCCATTTGGAGATTGTCTGTTTTGAAATTGGTTTTCCTTCCTTTCCTGTGGCATATGCTACCAGAAGCTGGTCAGTTTTCCTATTGGACTTAGACAATTACGCTACTACCTGGACAGGACTGTGGGTTTGGGAAGAATGTAGGTAGGTGGATAGCCTGATTTAATGACACTCTGGATACCACCTTAGGCATAAATGTAGGATTTGTTCTCATGGACACTCTATCTTGATGGAAGATCAGGAAGGGTTGCACTGCCATTAATGCCTGTAGTTCAGAGACCCTTCTTGCTGAAGTTATTGCCAGCAGGAAAGCAGTCTTCCAGGATAAGTATTGTAATTCTGCTCTTGCTGCTGGCTCGAAAGGGGGAAGTGTCAATTTTTCTAGCACAAAGTTCAAGTCCCATGCTGGCAATGGTGGTTTCCTGGGAGGTTTTACATTTTTAATTCCTCTCAGAAACTGTTTGAGCAGGGGTGAGAGAAGACAGGAGGATCAAGCTGTATTCTGCTGAAATAGCTGATGCATGTATCTTGATGGAAGAATAGGACAGGCCTGTGTGGAAGAGCTCTGCCAAGTACTCCAGGATGTTGGCTATGTTTACCAGTGTCACATCTTCTCCTTTGCAGTACTCCAAATGAGATATCTTTTCCATTTTGCTGCATAATTCTTTCTTGTTGAAGGTCTACGAGCCTCCAGGATTATGTCTTTAACCCTTTGGGATAAATTTGGGTTAATTGCTGTTATGTAATGTTCCAGGCCGTTAGCTGCAGAGTTTTCAGGCTTGGATGCAGGATGTTGTAGTTGTTCTGTGTTAACAGTAATGGGATCAGGGGTAGTGTCCATATTTGTTCCTGAGACATGCTCCTCAGCAATGGGTACCAATGTTGTCTTGGCCAGTCTGGAGCTATCAGAATGATCCTTGGACGGTCCTCTTTGATCTTCAGAAGCACCTTGTGCATCAAAGGAAGTGGTGGGAATGCGTATGCTGTCAGGTTTTTCCAACTGAAAGATAGGGAGTCCACCTTCCAAGCAAGTGGGTGGTACGTCCTTGTGCAGAATTTCTTTAGCTGGTGATTGAGTGGGGATGCAAACAAGTCTATTTGTGGTAATCCCCATTCTCTTGTGATGGCTTTGAAGACGTCCGGATGAAGCATCCATTCGTGGGCATCCTGGTGTAGTTCTGCTTAATATGTCTGCTAGAAGGTTTTCTTTTCCTGGTACAAAAATTGCCTGTAACTGAATGTTGTAGCTCAGGACCACATCCCATAGGTCCAGTGCCAGCCGACATAGAGGATATGAATGGGTGCCTCCCTGTTTGTTGATGTACCACATAACTGTGGTGTTGTCTGTCCTTATCATCAACTGACCTTCTTGGAGAAAAGGTCTGAATGACTGGATTGCCAATTTTACTGCCAGCATTTCCTTTAGATTTATGTGTAGGCGCAGCTGGTCTTGAGCCCATAAGCCTTGTATGCACTTGCCCAGCATGTGTGCCCCCCAACCGAGGTCTGAGGCATCTGTCGTAATGGTTTGGCTTGGTTGGCTGTTGCAGAAGGGCAATCCTGTGTTTGATTGACAGGCCTGAGCCCACCATAGGAACTCTTGTTTCAGGCATGGGATTATTGGAATTTTGGTTTCTAGGCTGTGCTTGTGTTGGGACCACAAATTCTTTAGGTACCATTGTAGCTTTCTCATATGCAGTCTGGCATGAGGGACCAGAATTATGCAGGATACCATGAAGCCTAGAGCTTGCAGTACTTTTCTTGCAGTTAGATGGTTCTGCTTTGTTAATGCCAAGAAGTAGAGAGGTAGTTGCTCTTTCTTTTCTGCAGTTAGGAATGCCATTTGTTTTGATGTGTCCAGCTCTGCACCCAGAAAGGTTATTCTTTGGGATGGAATAAGCCTTGACTTTTTTATGTTGACTGTATATCCCAAAGCTTGCAGCAGGTAAATGACTCTTTGTAAGTCTTCTGTTAACTTGCTTTTGTTGTCCGCTTGTATCAGGCAGTCGTCCAGGTAGGGATAAATTTGGATCCCCTGAAGTCTGCAATGAGCAATTACTGATGCCAGGCATTTCGTGAACACTCTGGGTGCAGTAGATAAGCCAAAGGGCAATGCTGAAAATTGATAATGCTCTGATCCTGCAAGAAATCGGAGGTATCTTCTGCAAATTGGTCGTATGGGGGCGTGCAGGTATGCCTCCTTGAGATCTAGAGTTACCAGCCAAGACTCCTTGCCCAGCATGGGAAGAAGCTGCTGTAGGGTCAGCATTTTGAATTTTGGAACAATGAGGAATGTGTTTAAAGCGGACAGGTCTAGAATGGGTCTCCATTTGTTTTCTTTTCTTGGTACCAGGAAGAGTCTGGAGTAAAATCCCTTTCCTTGCTCCATAGATGGTACCTTTTCCACAGCTCTCATTCTTAATAGCTGAGATATTTGCTTTAGAGCTTCTGCCCTTTGAGTAGGTGGTAGGTTTGGCATTCCTCTCTTCCTGGTAGAGTATGGAAATGGAACCTGTAACCTTGGTCTATAGTTTGCAAAATCCATTTTTCCTTGTGATGCAATGCCAGTTTTTGAAAATAAGGTTAGCTTTCCGCCTAAGGGTGCTTCTAGTTGTTCCCTGGTAGGCGGTGCCACTGTCAAGTCACTGTGATTGAGTTGTTGTAGTGGTGGTGGCTGCGTCCGTGCCTTGCTGGTTGTTACCTTGCCACTGGCGTCCCTGTAGGCACCCCTGGATTGGTTTCTGCCTCTAGAACGCCTATTCCTACCTCTCTGAGTCTTAGAGGAGTCGGAAAGGACCAATTCTTGGAGGGCCAGTTCCTGCTAAACCTTGGAGGTTGAACCTGTAAGAAATCTTTCACCGTTTGTACAGATTTAGCCTTCTCTTCCATCTTTTTAGTACCTGCTGAGCAGGGGAACCAAATAAATTGACCTTGTCCATGGGTGCATCCAAAAGCTTTGATTTGACATGGTCTGGTAATGCCTGTTCTTTCAACCATGCATGTCTCCTGATAACTGTGCCAGTCATGGCTGATCTAAAGGAAGCCTCCAGTGCATCATAGCCACATTTTAAAGAATGGTTACTAACCTGCTGTATGTTATGTACCATTTCCTGAACATATTTCTTATCTAAAGATTCTTCAGAGGACAGCTTATTAGTTAACTGGTCAAGCATAAACTCTTGATATTGAATCATATGAAATTGGCAGTTCAAAGCTCTAGCTGACAAGGTAGCAGAAGTGTAAACTTTTTTACCCCATCTCTCTAAGGACCTGGATTCCCTTTCAGAGGGAGGGTTTTAGTAGAAGTAGCTGCTACAGCTTTAGGGCCCTGGGAGATAGTCTCTGGATCTGCAAAAGGAGCCTTGTATAAATGGTGATGAGTGTCCGGGACCCTGTAGAACCTAATCGGGCTTAGCAGGAGCCGGAGGTAATGAATCAGGAACAGTGCAAGCATCATTAAATGCATCATCTACAACAGAAAGAACTGGAGGTATAGCTAAAGGCCTATGTTGTGGCAAATGTAGAAAGGTTCTAAGCCTTTTTCTGGAGTCTGAGAAATCTTGGCCCTGCCACTGAAATTGTTCCCTCATAGCATGCAAGGTTTCCCCAAAGGAAAATTCCTCAGGTGGAGAGGCTGAAGGAATGGACTCTTCCGCATCAGAGTCTTCGTAAGGAAAATAAGAAGCCTCAGGAGGGTCTGTATGTTTCTGAGTCATCAGAGGAATCATCAGTGGATACTGGTTCAGGGGGCTCTGCTCTAGGCCTCTTTTCTGGAGGTGGGAGAGAGGGCCTGTCTGGATGAGGCTGTGATCCACGAATTAAAGAAATTAGATCCTCAGCCAAAGAAAGCATATGAGAGCTAGTGCTGGGCCTGTGTGGGGGTTTGGCAGGCACAGTTTTTGAAGCTTTGGCTGCTTTAGCCCTGGCAAAGGCCTTAATAGACATGGCTGCAGGAGGCCTAGCAGCTCCACGTGCAGGGGTTGAAATATTCAGGGGAATAGTGTCTGATAATTCCTGAGAAACCGCAACAGAAGGTTGGATTCCAGAAGCCGATTCTACCAGGTTAGAGGAGGCCTCGGTAGAAGGCATGGTTTCGGCTGAAGAAAGAACCGCTTGCTCGGTTTCGGCGAAACCGAGAAACTCGCGGTTTGCTTAATCACGGTTTCGGCGAAACCGCGGACCGAGTGTCGGTCCTTTTCTTTCGTTTTGGAAATTTGCGTTGTCGGAGGATCCGGCGGCATAATATAGGCAAAATCAGAGCGAAAATCTGTTCAGCAAACTCCGACCCGGCGTCTAGCGTCCGTCGGTTAAAAAGCACAGGCTAGACAAGCTGCTACGTCGTGGTCTGGGCCTAAACAATGTATACAGTAGGAGTGGAAATCTTTATGAGGTATTTGTTTCCCACAAGATAAACAGTTATTCACTTTCTCTGACATCGGCTGAGGCAAGAAAGAGTCCCCAACAGGGTACTTAGCTTTTTAGAAGTCTTCGAAGTAGTATTTGGTAGTAGTAATCTCTGGATCTGACCGACCGGCACTTGCGAACAGCTTCTGCTTCGGGCACCACGCGGCAAGAAAGACTGAGGAAGATGGCGTCGGCTGATGCCTTTATACCCGAAAAACTGCAGCGATGACGTCGGGTGAAGTGCGACACCAGCTGAAGCCGGACCCAGACTTTGGAATCCGGCCGACCGAAGGGCTGCCTGACGACAGGACAACCCATTTGTAATAACTGCAGATGCATCCTTGAAGGACATCTCACTTTGCTTTGTCCACAGTCTTCCTTCATTGCTTTGTGAATACAACTGAGGAGAGAGCTTGTGAAACTGTTTTGTTAGTGCCACCTCACAATCTTGGAAGGTTTTAAATCCTGTCAGAAAATCAGGGTAGAGTATTTTCACACTCCTTGAACACTGAAATGAGCATGTTCCTTTTCCATCTACTACCAATCAAATAATCTTGGTCTATGTATACTCGTATCTTTCAGCTGTAGGATTCTGCCTTTCCACCAAAACTCGCACATTTAATTGGACTATAACTAGCCTTGGGAGATTTAGCCATCCCTTCTCCACACACACACACACACACACACACACACACACACACACACACACACACACACACACACACACACACACACACACACACACAGTCCATGGGAGGTGTATCTGTCCATTTGGAGATTTATTCAACCATATATTAGTCATTCACAACATTTCCCTCCTACACATTCTTTGATATTATTAAATCAAAAATGTTCTGTTCTCCCTCATCTTCCAGTTCTCAAAGGTGTTCCTTTAAAATCTTACAGACAATTCCATCTCTGCTAGACAGAGTGAATGATCACTTGGTGATTTTTGATCTGTTCAAGCTCATGAGTGCTGCATTATAAACACTCTCGATCTCTGCTGTCATCCATCTTGACTACCTCGCCATAAAGTTTATCCAACTTTTCACTCATACCCACAAGTTCTGAGTTTCTATTTGAGGATATTGCTCCATATTCTGCCACATGCTCAGGCTTCGATAACTGCTATAGGGGTGATTAGCCAACCTAGTCAATTTTCACTTTTGGTAACACGCTAATCTTTGTATACTCATTTATTGATTTTTGTTGTGGGTTTGCAGGCAGTGGTGTTTTACTGACCTTATAGTGGAGGGAGACAGCAACCATCCTATTCAAACCACGCCAAGTCCAATATCACACGCTATTGTGTATTTCTCTTACATTCAGTGGCTTAAGTGATCAAAAGCAAAATGTTTTGAATGTAATATTCTACTCTTATTACAAATACACATTATAGCAAAGGAGTTGGCATATGTAACATAAAAGCTAGAAACAGATATTTAGGGATGCCATATACAACAGATGGGAAAAACTTATAAAATGGCTACAGTATCCATATTGTGGAACGCGAACGGCTTCACTTGTATAGACAAAAAAAACAGAGACAGCCTTACAAGATTATCTGCAAATATACAGAGCTGAGTATATTTTTCTTTATTATAGAGTTTAAGTGTTGCTTAGATACTGATCTGCAAATATACAGAGTTGAGTATATTTTTTTGGTTGTATAGTTTATACGGTTAGTGATTGCTCAAATCTCTGCTGAAACTGTCTTCCCCACCACCCCCCACCCCCCTCCCTGTTTTTGGTTTGTAGTTAAATTTGGTGGCTTTTGCAGTGCCCCACTGTAGATTTGATCTAGGACACTCCCCCAGTCTCATCTCTTTACTGCATTCTACCTAATAAACCCTTTCTGCACTTGCTTTCAGTCCTTTTTAATTTAAATGCATTTTTCAAACTGTGTGTGGTCTAATATTGCTACATACTCGTGTGCTAGCTTGCACTGCATGTGAATTGTTTTTACTACTGTTTTTGCAAACAACTGTAAGCCTGTTTCCTATCTTTCCTGTAACTAGTGTTCCAGATAAAGATTTGCTGTATCCAGGACTGTTTGTAAGCTTCTGAGCCCCCCCCAAGCCTTTCTGTATTGGAGGGAAGCCTTCTAACTTATCAGTGGAAGTGGTAAGCATTAGGTAACCTGTCTACCACATAAGGAGTGGTTCTGGCCCAGAATTTGTAGTTATTGGCCATTTGGGCAATCTTCCATCTCTCTCAACTTTCTGATTTGGAAACCTGCATTTGCACTTGTTTCTGTCCTGTAACTCGTCTAGGGCAGATACAGATCGTTAGTTTTAGCACTTAAATTTGCTTATTCATACTCCGCACTTGTTCAGAACTTGTAAGCACTAAATAAGCGACCAATTACTATAGCACTCAATCTTCCTCATTACCTAGAGGAAAACAGTTTTTGTACTTACTTTTCTCACTGGCGTTGAGAAAAACAGCTCTTGTACTCACTTTCCTCACTTATCTAGAGGAAAATAGTTTTTTATTCAGGCATGTCCAAGGGTCAGCTTCCAGTGTTCTCCCCTGTCTATCTGATGAATCTGGGCATCTTGAGGCAATGTAGAAATTGCCTCATGTACACAGACAACCCTCTCCTCCTACCACCCAACACTACAACCTGTGAGAGATGCACTTATCTAGCCAAACTAGGCAGAAAAAAAAAAAGACAGAAAATCCACCCAAGGATGGCCAATCAACGAAATCCACAAATGTTCCAATTAAAATGTAGTTCTTTAATACGAATAAAACTTCCACTTGAAATAAAATGAAAAAAATAAAAAAGCTCAAAACTGTTCCTTGAAGATATCCGATAAGTGCTTTTGACTTATCTTCCTCTTGGGTGGATTTTCTGTCTTTTTTCTGCCTATATTGACTGTTTCTGTGACAGACCACCTTTAGCGTTTGGGAGTTATTTATTCATTTATCTAGCCAAACAGGAGGTAAATCTCTCTCCAAGCAAGACTGAACCTGAAAGTCATGAGGAGAAGGTAAACATTTGCACCACATCACATAGTCTCACTACGTCTACACCACCAAAATCCACACATAGAAACTCAAAAACATTCGCGGAGGCTCTCAATAATAATCTGCCTAAGCAACAGAGACCTCCAAAAGCAGAAACACAAGCAACCTCCATTCCCCAACACAACCCAAATGACACATGGCCCACAGACTCAGTGTGCCACTCAAACACAGCCAATAAGGCAAAACAACATACCCAACACACTAGTCATAGGTGACTCTATAGTCAGGCACACTGATGTCCCACTCACCAGGCTAAACAAGACAGAACCCACACTGTGAAAGTAGCGGATTCCAAATCTGACATCAGACCAGTGACAAGTGGAGTACCACAGGGTTCAGTCCTGGGTCCTCTCCTGTTTGGTATCTACTTCTCTGAAGTGCAGGCCAACACAGAAGGTCTTTGGCTAACAAAGTTTGCAGATGACTGCAAACTAGGAGCCATAATCGAAACTCCTAACAATGTGGACAAACTACAAAAGGGCCTCACTGAGACAGATTACTGGTGTCAAACCCATGGCCTGAAGCTCAATGACAAAAAGTGTATTGTCATCCCCTTTGGTAAAAACTCTGTACCCATGAACTACCACATAGCTGGTAGTCTACTTAATGCCGAAAATGTGATGAGACCTTGGGACACAGGTGGACAGTAGTCTCTCCTTTGATAATCATATCGCCACAGTGGTCAGGAAATCTTTCTACTTGGCTCATCTCATCACAAAAGGATTCTCATCCAGAAAAAAAAAAAAAAAAAAAAAGAGGTCATTGTTCCCCTCTACTCATCACTCATTAGACCCATTATAGAATACAACGCCCCTTTTGGTATGCACCTCACAAGACATCTACAACAACTGGAAAGAACACAGAAATACCTCACAAAGAGGATTACTGGCCTCAGATGCCCTATGCAGACAGTCTCAAAAAACTACAGCTTTACTCCATCGCATATCACCTACTCAGGGGCGATCTCTGCCTAACATACAAAGCTATGTCAAACCCAGAGCTGCTGGACATGCTCCACTTAAAGAAATCCCAATCCCTCTGAGCTACATGCTCTAGGGACCTTAACCTTGTCACCACAATAAACAGAACATGCTGGAGGGATAGATTCCGGTCCCAGAGACTTCCCATACTCTGGAAGAGACTACCTATCTATGTCAAACAGAGCTCCTCATTAGCACTCTTCAAGGAAGATCTTGATGATTGGATGGGAAATGGGAAATTGACCCTGGGGATCACTTCTGTGGCTCTGCTCGACAGGGGCATAGGAAAATCATTTTCTTGGGTGGCGAAAGCCAGGGTACATTTTTTGGCTAGGCTTGTATGGGCACTAGGGCCGATAGCCTAGTACCTACCTATGAACCTATGAGAAGGTTACTGTCAGCTGCCTGTCGGGTGCCAGGATCCGCCACATAACCCACGCACTCAGGTCACTCCACAACAAGTACAAATATGACTCTGTCATTGTCCATATTGGTGTGAATGACCTGAGACGTACCTCCCTGGACTACATGAAGAGAGACATGGAAGAGCTCTGCGATCTTGTAGCCCAGTCGGGTATGACCATAGCCCTGAGTAGCATTCTGCCATCGCCCAGAATGATACCGCAGTACAAGGACAAAATGATTGACTTCAACAATTGGCTAAGCTTCTGGTGTCATTCTAAGGGGATCCAGTATCTGTCTGCTTGGGATGACATGGTCGACAGACCACGATGCTTTGCCACAGATGCCCTGCACCTGTCGCCCCTGGGATTCCGGATACTGGCTAACGCTCTTGCTGCCCCTATAGTGCCTTTTTTATGCAGGGTTCAAGTAACAAATTCACCACCATAACAGGAACAGGCAAGCAAAAACTGAGGGTAATGCTACTCAATGCTAGAAGTCTAAATTTCAAAATGCACTCACTCAAGGCACTCATTAAAATGGAGAACATCAATATCTGTGCAGTGACTGAGACCTGGTTCAAGGCTCCAGAGAGCACCCCTGCACTACCAGGCTATAAAACTCATACCACACTTTTCGGCCATGTAACCTGGACTGAAACACCAAAGGTGGGGGTGTGTCCATATTCATTAAGGATATCCACACCTCCAGGCTAGTTGCTCAGCATAATGCAGCCGAGGTTATCCAAGTGCAACTAACTCTTGGCAAAACTGCAATCCAAATTGTAGCTTGCTACAGATCCCCCACCATGCCCCAGGATTCCCACTCCTTTTCTTGATGTACTGGAAATATTAGGGTTCAACCAAACACCCTAATAATGGGCGACTTCAACTACCCCACCATTAACTGGGAAAACTACTCATGTACCAACTCCTTAGCGCAACGCTTTCTGGAATTCATAAACTCCAATGCCCTAGATCAACTTATCCACACCCCCACCAGGGGCAACAATAGCCTAGACCTAGTCATTACCAACATGAGTGACCGGTGTTCCGCACCTGAAGTCAACTCCTCGTTGGTCCGATCAGACCATAAGCTAATCACCCTAGATATCCGCATCCCGCCCCCACCCCCCATTAAGGAAACCACAGTAAATAATTTCTCCAAAGCCAACTTTATGCTTCTTAAGACAGAAGTAGTGAACTTCATGACATCCATGCAGATGGACAATACAGTTACAACTGCTGAATCCTACACAAATGCACTCTATAAGCACTTACACGAGTGCATGGATTGTGCCATCCCAAACAGAACCAAGACGCTATCCTCCAAAAAAAGGAAGCCAATCTGGTGGTCCCCTGCCATAAACAAACTGTGCAACAGAAGGAAGAAACTGTTGCAAAAGAGAGTAAAATCCCATGAGTGGAGGAGCTCCCTGGTCAGCCTCAGTAAAAAGCAGAGATCCCTTATAAGATCCTCCATAGCTAGCTACGAAAATAAAATCACCACTAATTCCAAGGACAACCACAAAGCATTCTATAGCTATGTCAAGAATCTCAATGGCAACACCCAGATCTGCTCTGAGTTACAGCACAAAGGCATGAAAATTACAGAACCAACTGATATTGCCAACATCCTAGCAGATAGGTTCAGTGCTAACTTTACCCCCCTCATTTACCCCCCCTCACTAACTTTACCCCCCTGTTTACCCCCCCCCCACATCCCCTAAAGGGCCCATATCTATACAGGAAGAATGCAGAGTCCCTGTAATCACAACTACGCAGGTGAACGCTGCACTCTCTAAAGCCAAAAACACAGCATCCATGGGACCGGACAACATCCCAGGCTGCGTTTTACACAAACTTCAGAATGAACTGGCTCCCCACTTAAGCACCATGTTCAATAACAGCCTTGCATCAGGCTTTGTGCCCACTGAATGGCGCACAGCAACAGTTATCCCACTCCACAAAGGGGGAGCCACCACTGATCCCAGGAACTATAGACCTATTAGCCTGACGAACCTGGTCTGCAAAGCCATGGAACGTATCATCATGGAACTCATAAACAAAGACATTGGTAACCTCCAAACTCTGGATCCCACCCAGTTCGGGTTTGTGAAAGGCAGATCATGCCTCCTGAACCTGATCGACTTATTTGAGGCAGTCACCAAAGCCGTAGATGAGGGTAAGGTGGTTCACACAGCCTATCCTGACCTCACCAAGGCTTTCGACACCATCCCCCATTCTTGAAATATAGCTAAACGCAATAAACTAGGCATAAATCCCTACGTCACAAGATGGGTTGCCAACTGGCTCACTGACAGAACCCACACTGTAAAAGTTGCAGACTCCAAATCTGACCTCAAACCAGTGACAAGTGGAATACCACAGGGTTCCATCCTGGGACCGCTCCTGTTTGGTATCTACTTCTCTGAAGTACAGGCTAACACAGAAGGCCTCTGGCTAATGAAGTTCGCAGATGACTGCAAACTAGGAGCCATAGTCAAATGATGTGGACATCCTACAGAATGGCCTCGCTGAGACAGATGCCTGGTGTCAGAGCCATGGCCTCAAGCTCAATGCCAAAAAGTGCTGTGTCATCCCTTTTGGTAAAAACTCTGTACCCATTTACTACCACATAGGCAGCAATCTACTTAACACCGAATGCGTGATAAGAGACCTTGGGACCCAGGTGGACAGTAGTCTCTCATTTGATAGTCACATCGCCACAATAGTCAGGAAGTCCTTCTACATGGCACACCTCATCATAAAAGGGTTCTCATCCAGTGAAAAAAGAGGTCATCATTCCCCTCTACTCGACACTCATTAGACCCACTATAGAGTACAACGCCCCTTTTGGAATGTACCTCACAAGACATCTGCAGCAGCTGGAAAGGCCACAGAAGTACCTCACAAAGAGGATTACTGGACTCAAACAAATGCCCTACACTGACTGCCTCAAAAAACTCCAGCTTTACTCCGTAGCATATCGCCTACTCAGAGGTGATCTCTGCCTAACATATAAAGCTATGTCAAACCCCGAGCTGTTGGACATGATCTGACCAGATGTGCAATGCAGCTTGCCTGGCCCCAAAAGTTCCTCACCAAAAGGATAAAGGTCAAAAAATATAAAGGTAAAAAGGATAAAAGAAAGAACTCCATATTTATAACTTCTCCATTGCTCTTCAGTCTCAGACCGCTTTTGTTCAGTCTCATACCGCTTGCTCAGAAGTGACCTGTGCATGACATGTTCAGCCCTAAAAAAATCTAGTTGCCTCACTACCAATAAAAATCCCTCAGAGACCCTGACAGGGAGGGTTATAACTAGAACGTTTTGAGGGACAGATTCATCACCCAGAGACTCCTATGCTGTGGAACCCCAATCCCGGGTATGTGTGAAGCAGAGCATCTGGTAGCCTTGGCTGCTGGGAATCTTCACCAATCTTGAGGAGATGGATGGAGATATAGATATACCCTTCAGTGTTACCTCGTTGCTGGACAGCCAAAAGACAATCTAGGCATATTTTTATTCAACTAAAGGGGTGGCTTAAAGCCACCACATCCATGGGCTAGGCTTATAAATGCCCTTGGGCAGATAGCCTAGTATGAACCTATGAACCTATGAACCTACACCTAAAGAAATCCCAATCCCTCCGAGCTACACGCTCGAGGGACCTAAACCTGGTCACCACAATAAACAGGACATGCTGGAGGGATAGATTCCTATCCCAGAGACTTCCCACACTCTGGAACAGGCTACCCATTTATGTCAAGCAAAGTTCTTCATTGGCACTCAAGAAAAATCTTGATGAGTGGATGGGAAATAGGAAATACACCCCTGGGATCACTTGTGTCTCTGCTCGACAGTGGCACAGGAAAATAACTTTCTTGGGTGGTGTAAGCCAGGGAACCTTGCTGGCTAGGCTTACGTAAGCCCTTGGGCCGATATAGGTTACCTATGAACCTATAAGAGTACTGAATTACATTAAGAAGTGCAAAGTGCATAAAGCAATGCTACAAGAGAAGCACTTGAAAAGTGAGCATGTGCATTTGATAAAGAATTTCAGGAGGAATAGTCAGCAAAATCAGGGACAAAGGAAAAGGGGGTTACTTGTGTTAATTGCTAGAGAAGCTCCAACAATGATAGAAGGAAAAATGATGGTAGATTTGTGGTAGTAAGGGGCTACTAGCAAGGGAGGAGGATTATGCTGGCATGTATTTATATTCAGTCTAAAACTGCTACTATGGAGCTTAAACTTTGGTAAAAATAATCAGCTTTCAGCAGGGAATATTACTTGCAAGTGGGGACTGCCATTTGATGTGCAAAAGGCAGAATGTACTTTGGGGACCTAGAAGGGAAAATACAACAAAAAAAAAGAGAGAATAGAT
Source organism: Protopterus annectens (assembly GCF_019279795.1). Lineage (NCBI taxonomy): Eukaryota > Metazoa > Chordata > Ceratodontiformes > Protopteridae > Protopterus > Protopterus annectens. The sequence continues at coordinate 351,788,817 of NC_056732.1, read as the reverse complement.
TTCTTAAGAAATATATGAAAATATTTGGTATGGAAGACATGAATTTAGTAGCAGGAATTCAGAATGTACATGTTATTCCCCAAAGGTACAATAACTGAGCAAGACTAGACAGAAATTTTATTTCACAGGAGCACGTGCATTTAACTGAAAGCTTTGACACATGGAATAACTAACTATTTCAGATCATGTGCCAACAATTAAGAAAAAAAATTCAGGGTAAAAAAAATGTAAAAGACACTGGTGCTTCTCCACCTACCTGATTAGGGAAGAGAAATGTCTTCAGAAATTGTAGCTAGTGAGTGGGATAAAATGAAAGTGGACAAGGTTGATGAAGGTAAAGTATTGCAGGATACAGCAAATCTCAGAAGAGGCTCAACAGTAACTGGATAATTTAAAGGAATTTCACAAAAACTGATGCCACAACTTGAACAGAAAGTAGAAAGTATTACTGTCAAACTTAGGAAGCTTGAAATAAGAAAAGTCATAGATTTTTTAGAGGTGTTACAAGATATTTCAGAAAATTTTATGAAAATGTGTATAAAGCAGAGAAATGTGGAAAAGAGAACAAATGGAAGTATTTATGGAGAAGCAAGTATGGAAAAGTTGGGTAGAAGAGACTCAACATTAGCAATTAAAATTGGAGGAGAGGAGATAAAAACTGTAGCATACGATCAATCTGCAAGAAAGTCTCCAGGAAGAGAGGTTATTCCTGTGGAAGTTTGGAAGCTAGGAGGAAGAAAATGCTAAAGATTTGAAAAGGTTTGTTACAGTACTTTTAATATGAGGGGAAACACAAACATCCTGGAAGAAAGTTACCGTGACTGTAATACCTAAAGATGGTACTACTCCAACCCAGCTTCATATAGGCCCATTGCAAATTTTAAAACGCTGGATTATGAAGTGTTATGTCTACAATAGTTAAAAGAATGGCAAAGGTGCTGCCAAAATTGACAGATATGGCTCAGTGTGGTTTTGTGGAGGCAGGCAAACATCTGACATTAATATAGCAATGACAATTCAGAAGGAAGCAGAGTGTAAGAAAATACCACTGTTGGTGGGTTTTGATGCACAGAAAGCATTTAAGAGTATGCTTTCTCTGCATGAAGACCCACCAATAACAGCGGGTAAGATGAGACTTTGTGAGTCGGGCAATGGAAGCATTTGCATTCCCAGAAACAATAGAATTAATTAGGAGACTAAGTGGGATTGGAAGCAGCAAATTAAAGTGGGACGCTTCCTCTCTAGCAAGTTGTTTTTGAACAGATGACCAGGCAGGGGTGACATTTTCTTTGCCAGTGGCTCCAAAATACGGAAAGAAAAAACCAAGGGACCAGAAAAATCAAGGACATAATTAGCATGGCAATCGAGAAAATGTAGCTTTATTTGCAGATATTATGTTGTACCTGATAAAGCCATAAAAGGACATCTCATTGTTGTGGAACACTGAGACAGTTTCAAGTCTTTTCAGGATATACAATTAAAAATACAACAAAGGGTATTGCTATAAAATATGTAGCCACACGAACTGCAATTCCCACATTTATGGTGCATGTTAAAATTAAGCACTTAGGATTAAAAATGACTCTTATGGCAGCCAAGGATTTGAAAGAAGAGACTAAAAAATACAAAAACTGACAAACTGGAAGATCTTTAATGAATAGAGATTGCAAGATACAAGTGAAAAAGTGTCTTTAGCCCTTTTAAAAACATGACTGACCTGTACATAAAACTAACTAACTAGCCAGATAAGAAGTTGTAGACAATAGAGAGTTGAAGGAATTTATCTGGGAAGGAAAAGGGCAAGGCTTAAGTAGGAGAAGCTGATCCTTCCAACAGGAGGGTGGTTTAGGATTACCGGATTTGAAAGGATATTTTAGAGCTACACACTTAAAGTTCATATACATGAATAATAACTTTCTGCTTGTGTTAAACTGGAATGGAATGATGAAACTGGGAGAGATTCAACAAATAATGAGAGAGTGGGATTTTGGAATTTTGGATGCAGATCCTTAAGGATTATAGCAGCCATAAAGATTATATTCATAAAGTAGCAGAAAGTATTCCAAGAACTAAGCCAACATGGGAATGGAGATTTTGCCAAAAGAAAAGACTGCAAATAGGGGTACAGAGAATAGGCAGGAAGGGTTGTAATTTATTGAAAGAAGTGGCAAAGAAACCGTGGTATTGGGAGCAAATAACTGGAAAGTAGAAGATAATAGAATGGAATAGGCAAAGAAGACATTCGGACTGCAGGCGAGAGAGAGTGTGAGAGAGAGTGTGAGAGAGAGAGACAGAGAGAGAGAGAGACAGAGAGAGACAGAGAGAGAGAGAGAGAGAGAGAGAGAGACAGAGACAGAGACAGAGAGAGAGAGAGAGACAGAGTGTACTTTCTCTAATCAGGGATAGATATCAGAGCACAGGCAATGAGTAAGGGATAGGGAAGTCCTAACAAGGGCCTGCTCTGGTACAGTTTTTAGCTGAATCTAGAACAGAAGCTACTGTTAAAGGATAATTAATAGTGCATATACAATACTGCACGACACCTATAGGAATCAGAGGTGGTTAGAAAAGACTGGATAAGCAGTTAAAGAAAACAATGTATGTATGGCTCCCAAGTATGCAACAAAGTCTAGAAGACTTGCAATGTTTGCATAGGTATTTTTAATACCCAAAGCAGACTCCAAAGAATTTTTCTTCATGTAGATGGCAAATGTTAGAGCTGTGATGGAGAAGAAACAGGCAATGAGCAACATGCGTTTTGGGGGTATAAGGAGTTGGCAGACTTTTAAAAAAGTCCTTCAGAGTATTGTGTCTTAACATTGGGTGAACAAGTGGGTGTAAACTAAAGAAATTATTTTTTCAGTCAAGATACAAGATCTGAATTGCCTAGACATAATAAGGCCTTAAGCTCAAATCTGGTGGCTGCCAAAAAAGCAATTGCTAGAAAATGGAGATAAAAATCTAAACTACATCTGAAGTAATGAATATTGTAACAGATGAAAAAAAAAAACTGAAGTGGGATATTTAGAAACGGGTAGGATCAAGTTACATAGGAAAAAATGGAAATTGTGGGAACAGTACATGCAGAATCATGTTTAAGAGGAGGAGCGAAGTTTAAGTAAAGGCAGGAACTGAGCAAATTTACGTAATGTTGGACTGTTATACAAAGAAATATGTCATTTACAATGAAGCTAGGAACATGTTAATAAGATTTGTACAGCTGTAGGTTATTAAGTGATAATTCAATAACGTGTTTTTTTACAAAAAAAAAAAGCAACACTGTTTGGACCTTGCAAAATCCAAGTTTTCTGCATGGAGAAGAAGCAGTACTACAAATGTAGATTTTCATAGAAAATCACTCCAAAAAAGGTCTCTGAACTTTAAGGAAAAGGCACCAATTAGAAACTTACAAACTTAGTTTATTCTACAATCATTGGCATAATTTTCTGAAAACAGTTTTGACAAAGGAATACCAGGATCCACATTTTTAAAAAGCACAGTCAACATCCCATACAAGTTAAATTCCACATACAAAAAAACCATCTCTACCACACTGAAAACTGAGTATGAGAAGTACAATCATGGTTAAGCAGTTTTGTCTCTCACTTGTACAAGACCTCAGAGCAATTAAATACATGTCACTGCATATTAAAAAAATGCACCAGTCAAGTAAAAAAAAAAAAACCTTAAAATGTAGTAATACAACAATCAGTAATTAAAAGTCACAGACTCTAATGAATAAGCTCCAACTATAAATACACTGTAAACTAGCCTACCAAAGTCGAAAGATTGTTCCCTTCTAGGCATGAAATGCATAAACTTGATATTTCA
>NC_056732.1:351732486-351779986 GCF_019279795.1 Protopterus annectens | reverse complement strand
CGGTTAAACTCAGAATTTGAGAAAAAGGAATATGCTTTATGTAATGTGAAACCTTTAGATCAACTGTATTACAGAAGAAATAATATTCCAAAATTCTGTAACTTAGTTGAATAGCTGATCTTTGCCAAGACAGATAAACACCTTTACTAATTATATTTCTCTAGCAATAAAAGCATGCAGCTCAAGTTAGTTATATTTAAAACATAAATTCAAAGGGGGCAAAACAAGGACTTCTAAAACTATACACACACTACCCATTCTTCAGTTCCTGTAGACACTGTTGCAGAAACTGCTTTACATTCACTTTGCTATTACTGACAGCTCAGGAACTTCACAATAGTCAGTCACAATCTCCATCCTGGGTGCTCTTTCTTAGCCATAATCATTCACCACCGGATGTTGCTTCCTCACAGAAGATTCTTTTAGCTAGAACCAACTAAAAGAATGCGCAGCACCAATTTTGTCCCTATCACCCTCTTCACTCTTGCATCATCCTAGGAATAATTTATGAAATGTGCACCAAATAGCTTTGTTTTGAACAAAGGATATCATGCAATTCTACATTAATCCTTAATGCACCATCCTCTCCTGTACAGGATACACAGTCCATCACAAACAACTTCTAAAAACTTTAGCCCGGCTCTAAAATTAGAACCAAGCCAAATAATTGGTTGACTGGGATACTCTTGTAGTACATGCAGCTCCACAATTACACTCTGACTTTGGGGGAAAAGGCTTTTCATTAGATATCATTGCCTGCATTGGCCAGTGTTGTGGCAGTGGTCCCAGAAAATGAAACAACTTTAGAAGCTGACAATGTTGTCGGATACAGAGAAAATATATATATATATATATATATATATACACACTAAAAAAATCATCCATTCCTCAGCAGGACACTTTGCTTATGGCAATAAAGTGTTTCACTGCTTTCAGTTTTGTAGACCACCATTATCTAATACACACTACTCATATAACTGGTAATACATGGTACAGATAAATTCATTTATTTTGTAGTGAATGAAGCTTTACATCTCTTTGATCATTAGTTCTTAACATGGACATCTAGATTAACCTTCCTTTAGAACACCTTTACTGCTAGTAGCTTATTCCAGAACACTTTTTTTGTCCCCAGATGACCATGCAAGATTCCTGTGTTCTAACTAACCTTTATGTTGGCAAAAATCCCTCATTTTGGGAGGCTAATTAACCTTCAGTAAACTTAACACCTATACTGCCAATGTAGGATATTCCCAAAAACTTCATAGACTTAAAAATTCCATTGAGCAGCAGGTAAATAAACCTACTAGAGGGCACAGCATCTTGACCTTCTTACAAATATGGCCACCTCTTGCACTACTCCTCTAGTATTGCATTCCTTCGCTTTTAAATTCCAAAGGTTACTACAGCAAACCACAGTGAGGTTAAGGACTATAAACATGGCAACCTCAACCTACTGTGTGCCATAACATCAAAATTCATTTATGATATACCTCCAAAGATTTTAATACAGTGTACACATTCACCAAGGATTTCTACAACTATGTACAAAAATGCACAGAGCTAGCAGTCACTACCAGAACTAAGGTATCACAGGAAATTCAAAAACAAACCACCCCAGTGGTCTACCACCATGATAAAAACTATGCAAAACACAAGAAACTCCTTAAATTTAATAATTTCAAAAGAAACACCACTACCACCACCACCAGTACTGGAGACCACCATCACATCTACTAAAAGGAGCCAATGAATGTAAAGCTGGCCTCTAAAGAGAAAGTTAATTACAAATCCTAATTAAAACTAAAAAATACTCTACATTGCTCAGAAAATATTCATAATGGCACCTACTACTCCGCAAATATATTGGCAATGTCAGTTGTATCGAACAAATTTTCCCGAACTTCATCTCCGAGACTTCTATTCAAAGCCCCAAAATATCCGAATCACTTACACACTCCTAAAACTGTTCAACTTAAATTTAGCTACTGGTTCTGTCCCCAGATAAGTGTTGTGCACCAGTGGTGATGCCCCCTCCAGAGAGTGGCCTTACAACAAGCACAGGTAATTACAGACCTATCAGCCTTATCTGCAAAGCCATGGAACATATTATAAACAGACCTCCTAAAACTATGATATGAAGAATGTTACACTTGATCCAACAGTTGTGTTTTGTGAAGGGCAGATCTGGTAAGTTTCTTCGTAAGGGCTACAGATTCTGTAGATGGTGGCCATGCAGAACATGCTACACATCTTGGGGAACCTTTGCTTTTTGTGGTATTTACCTCACAGATCTACAAGCAGAGAGAACAAGACCTCTGGCTAAACAGTCTGCAAATAATTGCAAACTGAGGGCTGTCATCAAGTCATGGTCTGACACTAAAATCCTCCAGAATGAACTCCCAAGTAAGCAGTTTGTGTACTAAAAATGGACTCCATTAAAATGCTAAAAAGTGTAGCACCATCACTTTTGATACACTACTCCTCCTCTTATCATACTGTCTACATAAAAACACACCTCTACAAAAAAAAAAAAAAAAAAAGAGGAATGCAGTTAGGGACATAGACAGCTCCTCTCTTTGGACCATGATTAACAATGGTGCTCAGGAAAACATTTCCTGTAGCCCAGCTACTTGACAAAAAATATTAAAAAAAGTCTACAGAGGTAATTACTCTGTTCAACTCCGCACTGATCAGGCCAATTAATTATAGATGTGTATCTCTGTAAACATATCAAAACAATTAGGACACCAAATCACAGGCCTTTTTGAGGTGTGTGCTACCAAGCTATCAAGTAGTCCTTGAATTATTAAGAGTGGCAGGAAACTATCCCTTTATTCATTCAGGGTCTTATAGACGTTGGAGGGGAGATCTCGGTATTTATTACTGAGCCATTAAAGACCCAGATGTTCAGGACTTCATGTTCCTCCACAAGTGCAATATTTCCACCAATGCTACAACCAGAGACCTGATTCTTTACAATAAAAAGATGACCAAGGGATAGGTTTATGCCGCAGCACATCCTAAAGCATTGAAATAAACTTCCCCCACAGGTTATGCAGTACGACTCACTAGAGGAGCAGAAAACTAGATAGAGTAAGTTTGCAGATACCTAAGATTAACAGATATGGTCCCTCTTGGAGAAAGGAAATGCTGCCTGAGGGAGGTTACTGGCAAGGAGCAAATGGTCATTAGACTCAGTAACCCTGGAATAGTTATTAAAAAAAAAAAAATCCATGCAAGATATGGCTTCTAATTTTACACACTCAAGGAAAGTGGTTTGGCAGTTCTATTAAGAATGTGTCAGGCTTCAGAAAGGCCTTTGCCCCTGGCAAATCAGTGTTCTTCCCAGAATGCATACAATTTAGAATCTGTGTTTTGTATGACAAATGATACACAAAAAACTAAACTCCTTCTGTCAGAAGGAAAATAAAGTGAATTAAAGGAAGAAGCAGTCAGCAGACCAGTAGCAACATAAGCTCTTACTGCAACCCAGACTGCTGTATGGGCATGGCAAGGGATAGGGCCAAGAGAAAGAAGTGAGTAGCCACTTTAGGCTTACCCATTGTGAAATGAGAGAAACAGCTCTGCTCACTGGAGTGGATGACACCTAGCAGAAGAAACAGCAGAGAAAACATGGCACCGTTTTACAATATAGTAATACAGTACTGCAGAGTGTGCATCAGTCACATTGTACACAGGGGGTGGATCATTGTTTTGGGGAGGGGGGTTCTGCCTTTGTGACTAAATAATGCAACCATATGCTAGCATTCTGTGTTGCTGCATTCTTATTCATTTCATGTGGTTGCCTGTAAATGGCTAAATCCTTGCAGGATATGTGGATACCCCAGGATGTGGTGATGTACCAATTGTATTTTGCTGGACTGATGTGCCATTTACTTAGTGTTTATGAGGTAATCTCTCAGAATTTTTCTTCAGCATTATTATACAACTATGGTCTGCAGTACAGCAGAAGTATTCTTGGTAGAGTGCCAGGTGCTGTAATTAAAGTTAAGATTTTATTTTAAATCTGCAGCCTAGGATCCCAACAGACTAAAAATGGCAGCAATCTAAAATGGTATTCTTCATTTAAGCAACAGTTAACCACAGTGAAATCTTATTGTACAAAAGAAAATAAGTTGCAGCAAGTTTTAACGGAGCAGACATGCATTTTTTTTAGACGCAATCCAAAGTTCCATAAAAGCATATGCAATTCAAAAATTAATCATGAGTGCAGTCACCAATAAAAAGCAGGTTACGAATTCTAAATTTTGAAAACCCTTTCATTAAAATTTTGTTATTTTTCGTATTTAATCACTACTATAGTAGCCTAAGCTATATGGGTTATATCCTGCAAGAATATAGTAGGTAGCCAACTTGTAGAGTTTCAGGGCATTTGCCATGCATCTAACCTGTTGGTCAGTTCCAGGTTTGGCACCAAGCCCTTTATAGCTTTACTGCCACCATGAGTATGCTCCTCTGATGCTTTCAGGGATAAACTGTTGTCTTCTGTTCTTCCTTTCTTTACTTGTCCAGCAAAGTTCCCTGCAGGGGAAAAAAACTCACAATGCTGTACAGTAAACAGGAAACTCTTTTTTCTTGTCAATTTAAAACTGGTTAAAAAACAAAACACTTTTCTGTGGAGACAAGAACACTTCTGCCAACCACCAAACTAAGTGCTTTTTTACTATGTTTTTATGTGGGGGGAAAAAGCAACTTATAAAAGACTAAATTTTTACCAGTGTTTTGCGGCTTCTTTTCCCCAGGAAAGAGACACCATTGTCGGCATGACCGTGGAACAAACTGTTGATCCCACTTCCAATTACGAAAAGAAGAATTAAACAAACAGCCTTTACCACTACAGCAGGATAGTAATTTCCATTTGCTTCAGTCCCAGGTGGATAACTCTGCTGTGGCCATTTGTTGTACTTCAAACTACTCATTTTACCCTGGATCTTGTAGCACCTGCAGCCACTATGGACCAGGGGATAGCCACATCCTCTGCAGCCGTTGAGGTCTGCTCAGTGGGCAAGGAAGAGACACTTGTCAGTCCTGGGAGAAGGAACAAAGGAGGCTCCCCTGTTTTACCAAAATGTTGTGTGCCCATCCCTAGGGAAGCTGCTGTTGCCATTAACACTTGGCCCCATTTTTCCTGCCAAAATGCAACAGGAAACTAAACAAACATCTACTCCTCAAATTTTCTTGAACAAGAGTAATTTACTGGGTCTGGCTCAGGGTTTAATTCAGGTAAACAAAAAAAAGGGGTACACCACTTTTCCTGAAGAGATTCAAGATTCTGAATCTGGACAGGAAGATGAAGGTACAATTAACAGTGTTTTCTCTTCAGATTTCAGAATCAGAGATCTCCGTTTCTGATTCTCCCTGTGGGGAGTTTAATCTTTCACGGATACTATTTCCAGAATAGCCTACTGTTTTCAGTGGGAGAACACGGAGGTTTCTTAGCCCCCTAGACAATACTAGGAGCTGTCCAGAACTGTCACCAATTTCTCCAGCTCTAGCAGTTTTGCAAGACGCGTGCGTTACTGCCTGCAGTTTTCCTGGTCGTCAGCCATCTAACCCTAAAAAAGCAGATAAGATGTAAAAAGTTCCTCAATCTTAAAATTTTGCTATACACTATTCCTAACCTGACCCAGCAGCTACAGCTTTAGTTAATTCTACTGCTTCTAAAATTTAGTCCATTCCAATCCTACTTTTCCTGACACTAATGGGGAAAATCTATGCTTCTGCAAGTTTGATATTCAGAATTTTGAATGGTCAGGCTCATATAGGTTGATGTTTGTCCTGATGAATATTAAAAAGTATGAAAGAGTTTTTGTCTGCAGTTTCCTCTTGTGAAGAAAAATCTACTTTAGTTTCCTCTGGTACAAATCACTATCCTTATTTACATTTTACATTGTAAGATTCAGTTGATACTTCAAGGGCTTTGGCCACTGGTACTGTGTTGAGTTTGCCTGGCTGCATTTTCAGAACCTCACAGATATTTCAATTCTCCTTTGGATAGAGATTTAGTTTTTGGCCCCTCTGCTGCAGATGTAATCAAAAAGTGTGATGTGGTTCAGGCCTCCTCTTGCAATTTTTCTAAGAGATTCTTGAACCCTTAAGCCAAGTTTGGTAGAAAAAAATAAGATATTTAAGAAATGGCAAGGGGATTCCAAAAGGAATTCAGGAACCTCTAAAACCAAATGACAGTCCACAAGTCAGAATGACTATTTAAGGGATCTTGACACCTCCCACCATCCCCACCCTGGCAGTCCCTTTTCCCTTCCAGAAACTCTGAATCTCTACATCTCTTTGGCAACATGTAGATGACAAAAGGGTTCTTAAGATCATTCATCAAGGTTACACTTTACAGTGGGAGGAAATGTCTCCTTTCCACGGGAAATCCCTCATCGACTGGGCAATACCTTATTTCAACCTATTCACCACATGCTGTCCCAGGGAGTGCTAGAACCAGTTTCTCCTACTCAGGTAGAAAAAGATTTTTATTCAAAGATGTTTTAATGCCAAGGAAAGAATTTCTAGAGAACAAATCTGGATCTTTCTTTCCAAAACCTGTTTGTGATCGGTTGTGAAGTGACATCATTTTGAATTTGGGCACTATTACCTCTTCCTCATTCAAGCTTTTTAGTAACTCTAGATTTAAAGTATAGTTCACATCCCTATTCATCCAGACTTTAGGGGTTTCTTAAGATTTTGTGTGTCTGATTCACATGAGTTCTCTGTCTAACCCTTTGTGAACACTGTCGGTGCAGTGGATAGTCCAAAGTGTCCAATTCCAGTTATAGCTCATTCAGGTTACAGGGTATCCACATTTCCCATATTTAGGTAACTTGCTTATCTTTGCAGAGTCTTCTTCAAAGTGTCTGGAATCTCTCACTATCTTACTCAAGCTGGGGTTCTAATAAAACAAACATTCAAAAAAGTCTTTGACTCCTTCACATAGGATTGTGTTCCTTTGTGTCAACTAGATGCCTCAGTCCAAAGTGCTTTTCTTCCACCAAAAAAAAAAAAAAAATAGCTCTTTAGATCCGTTTCTAAGGTTTTCCACTTTGGTCAGAGGGAAATCTCAGGAAATGGGGTCTCATGTCATCTACAAGTTTCTTATTATACCCCTGGCAAGACTCCACATGAGAAAAATTCAAAAGTACCTGAAGTCCATCTGATATCAGCACCATCCTTTGTCTGTTCAAATACCATTGCTAGGGTTTGCCATTAGAGAGTTCACTTGTTTGATGCAATATTTTCAAATCCAGATCTCCCCTACTCCCTCTCTGCCCCAAAGCAGTTAGTCAACACAAACAACTCCTTTTGCTTGGGAAGCAGTTTCAGGAGGGATAAAAAGTGCACGGTGAGAGGGACAAAGGAAAGATGCAAGAACATAAAAACTGCTTGCCCTGATCAAGGCACTCCACTCTAAATCATCTTTTTCCCCAGAACCTCCAAGTTATTACAGACAATACCACAGTCGCATGGTACATCAATAAGCAAAGGAGAACTAGGTCATTTCCCCATTTTATACAGGCTAGCCAGTTTAGCTTGGGATATAGCTTCACAGCACAATCTCACTCTACAGGTGTCCTACATACCATTAGAGCAAGACTGTATGGCAGACAAGCTGAGCAGGACAAGGGCAGACCCTCATGAATGAAAACCAAATCAGGGCATCTTCCAAGATTTGATTAATCTGTGAAGAATTCAAGTAGACATATTTGCCTTCTCTCAGAGCATTAACTGACAAAATTCTGTTCCAGGACCCCATGCAAGAAGGCCTGGACAGATGCCTGTTCCTTTTTTGGAAAATAATGCTCCTGTACTCTTTTTCATCCTTTCCACTGATACTGAGGGTACTTCTGAAGATTGAGAAGGAATATGGGACTCCTTTCTGTCCCAGGCAACAGTGGTTCTCCCTTTTATGGAAAATGGCCGGGGGCAGTTACAAGAATTCCTCGCAGACTGGAACTACTCACACAAGATCAGGGGTATTTAACACAACCAAACCACAATCAATTGCCTGGATGATAGTGTCTTAATTCCCTTTATGCACCCGTTTACTGAGGACAAGCAGCAGGTACTAATGGAAGCAAGAAAGCATGCTAACAGAAAAGCATATATACACAAATGGGAAAAATGTTCTGGTTAGTGTCAATGACATAACCAATACACATTCAGAGCTAGTTGTTCTCTGGTTTTACATTTGTGTGAGTAACCATCCTATGGCCTTACTCCATCAAGGTTCATTTATTGGCCATTTCAGCACTTCTATCCATGAAGCCTCCTCTTTCAATGTATTCTCATGTTAAAATGCTTTTGACAGGGGGGGTTGCATGACAGTTCGCCTGGAAAACCAGTATCCCAGTATCCCCTCCTTGGGATCTTAATTTTTTTATTAGAGAAATTAACACTTGTTCCGTTTGAGCCAGCTAGCCTGGATGCCTTGAGACCCATAACACAGAACAGAAATTTACCGATTGCTCCGACCTCTGCCAGAAGAGTATCAGAGTTGCAAGTTCTTATGGCGAGTCAACACTACTCCATTTTCCACACAGACTGGATTTCTTTGGGAACTAATCCTTTTATGCCTAAGCTAGTATTAGTTTACTTTTAAGACAAAACAAACAAAAAAAAAAAACAAGCCTATCCCAGTGTTCTTTCCTTAACCTAAAAATTAAGGAGAAAGAAAATTTCACAACTTTGACATCAACAGACAACTCTGGTACCATCTTGACAGAGCTAAATCTTTCAGATCAACTGTTCCATTTCTTGTGAAGGTAAAAAAAGGACTGCCTGCATCAAAGCAGACCATTTCCAAATGGCTCCCTAAGGTTATTACCCTTTGTCACACCAACAAAACTATTACAGGCAGGGTTAAGGCCCACTCTACCAGGGCCTTAGCTTATCTATGGCTTTTTTTTTTTTTTAAAAGGGTTGTATTCCAGAAGTATACAGACTTTTACAAGGCATGATTCATTCTCTAGGTTGAGAGCATTCTTTTCAAGGAGTGTTCTCCAGGGTCTCCTGGACTCTTGTTTCACCTCCCAAAATCTGGGAGCTGTGCTAATCTACCCATATAGCTTAGACTCCTGCAGCAGTGAACAGTTGCAGATCTATTGTATACTTTCTTACAAGAATTCTAAACACAAGTTTGTTTGTGTCTTTTGGCTTTTCCCGGTTAGGGGTCGCCACAGCAGAACTCCGGTCCGCTAATGATTGGCAGTAGATTTTTACATACTGGCTTGCCGGGCCTAACACACAACCTTCAACGAAGGAATGCCCATTCACGTATGTCGCTACACAGAAGACGCTCTGAGAATCGAACAGGCAACGTCTAACTGTGAGGCGACAACAACACTTCCGCAGCACCACCACCGCAGTATCAGGATTGCCTTCAGTGAAATCCTGTTGCTATTACATTGTGATTAGCAGAGTTCTAAAAAATATCAGCAGTGCCAAAGAATTACATAAAACACACAAGAAATAAATTTCCAAATAAAACTGCTAGTAATTTCCTTTGCTGAAATTTACTTCAAAACCTACTGCTCAAATTGGATCTTTCTGTAGTACTTTAAGGGTTAACTTTACTGTATGAAGAGATTAAGCTTTACCACAATGACTCAGCTAAATACATGCACACAACAAATCCAGTCATGCAGTAAAGACTGACAAATTTTTTTGTGCAGCTTCCAGATGTTTTAATGTCTATTTCTATAGCACCTGTCACAGTAACATAAAAAACTAAAAGACATCACACACTCATTAACCCCTTAATACTAAAGGCGCAATGCAAGAAGAAAAAATTCAGGCCATGTAAGCCAGCCACATTATAATTTTGGGGCGTTATACCCCCCCCCCCCCCCCCACACACACACACACACACACACTAGCAGATATCAGTTCAGCACACCATAAATGAATTGTTCTGCCTGTATATGACAAACTTTAGAAACTGTACCAGAAAACATGCCAGAAACATTTCTGTAAAGTGTGCAATTGTTGAAACTTCACTCATTAAAGACACTTTATGGTGTTAGTGGAGGGATAACTGCATGCATAAAAGGGTGAACGTTTTTGCCTTCAGCTTCACACTCCTAGGTGCGCAAAGATCACACAACATGGCATGCCTCAATGCGGTTATATAAAAGCACCATACAGACAGCAAGAAATTATAAAGTTTTACCATACAAGTTTAGACTCGGTAGCAACTTTTGAGATGTAGGAAATGTTAGAGCACACAGTGACCCCATATCTATGGAACAGCAGGTAGGAAGATTCAACTGAGGAGGCCTGCAAAGCAGAAACTCTTGTCAAAAAGAGCAGCTACCAGTACAGAGTCTTCAAAGAAAAGCATTTCAAGTCTGCAGAAGCGGCAGCTTAAAAAGGGAGGCAAAGTCAAACTCGCCATATGGTATGGCCCCCAAGACTAGTACCAGTCAGAATGCACTTCTGAAGAAGTCTTTGCAGACCTTCAGTGAGGTGAAGGATAAGGAACAGAGGCCTTTATGACAATCTGAGGCACATGCCAAGTACACCTTGGTGGAACAATTAAAATGTACGAAAATCAATGCTTATGCTAGATAAAAGTATAGGCAAAAAGGGGACTGAGAAAGAGTCCATTCCACTGGCTGCGGCCCAGACAGAAAAGCAGGTCATTTGTCCTTACAACTCTTGCAATATTAGGTTTCTGTGAAGAAGAAATAGTCTGAACTTCTCTAGAAGAGAAGGAAGGATTGTTGACCACTAATGAAATTGAGGAAGCCACTTGATCAGGACAGAATGTATGCCCAGGTGGATCTACCTGATTGGCAAGTCAGGAGCACTGGGGATGGGTCTTTTCACATGGTGATGCAGAAATGGATAACCATCTGTAACAAGATAATATAGAGCCACAATAATCTTGGACTTGCAGCTCCTTCAGAAAGCCAAAAAATAAATAAATAAAATAAAAGAAAGAGCAGAGGAGTTCAGTGGTGCATATAAAGTCCAGAACAGCCCAGGCACATCCTCCCCAGTGGAGGGATGAGAGAGGAGTAGCTGCTGTATTTGTTGTAAATTAAAGCAAAAAGAGTTGCAACTGACAGCACTTTTACAGCATCAGCAGGCAATATTTGAGGCTGTCCCCTAGTGTGCCCATTTTCCAAGACATGCCTGGCTACCAGAAAGCAGTATAGGACACCATAGTCCATATGTAGTCAGCCCAGTGTATAGAGGAATGAAGTTAGTGTCATGACCCAGGTAACCAAAGTTCAATTAGCAGATCAGGTGCCCGATGCTGCTGGCAGGAAGGAGGGTCCAGGTTGAGCCCCACTCTAATTGACCTCTGTTGGAGCTCAGCAGACTCCAACATAGGGGAGGAGTAAAGGACTGAGCAAGATAAGCTTATCCTTGGAGACCGGAGAGAAACAGAGACTAAAGCTGCTTCCTACAGATCAGCCACCCAAAGGAAGAAGTTAACACATGGGTGTGGGCACATGGGATTAAAAGAAAATCCTTCCAGGCTGCAGAATGATGGCACCTTGCCCGACCCATTCCACTCCGCAGCGCTTGCAGGTAAATTCCCTAAGAACCTGCATATCAAACAGTCTCCCTATGCGAGTCATATTGCTTCAAGCTCCTTCACTGCCAGCTCCTCAAACAGTGGTAGAAAAGTCCATACCTGTACAATCATGGTTTCTCAGCATAAGGAAAATATGAAGCAGTCCCCTCCCAGCCTGATGACGCACCAAACCAACACAATGTTGTTGGTGTGGATACTGATCTTCCAAGGTTCCTTTCCCAAATGTATGGTCACAAAAAAACTGTCTCCCTCTCCAACATGATGGGTACAGTGTTGCCTCAGAACATGCCCTGACACTTTGAACCCTCTACCCATTATACTGCACCAACATTCGCACAGCAGTGTATTACTAGTCCATTAGTGGCAGTCGCCAAAGAGAGTCCCCTTGTATGATTTGCAAAGATGCTTCTACCTCTTGGAATGTACTTTGACACATGAACAAGTCGGGGGGGGTGGGGCTTGTAATCTGAGATCATTGGACACACAATGCCTATTGTAAGATTTCACGTAGTGTTTGACATGAGGCACCACTGGGACTGCAGCTGCTATCAGACCGCGTACCCCAATACAGAGATGGGCTACAAGCTTTCGGAATCTAAAAGCAAATAAAACATTAGCTTGGAGGGATTGAATCCAGTCAACTGAAGACATACTCCAAACTGCAGCTGATGAATGCCAGCAGCTAAGAGGAGCTCACATACTTTACAAAACTGACTACAATGCCTAGAGAGTGGAATAAGACCAGACATTCCTTAAGATTACCAAGAATCTGAAGGGAGGGTGCAGCCAAAAGCTATTCATCGATATATGTTAAGGGAGGCTTCCTGTAGCTTCTTGTGGGCTGCTACAGCAAACATATGTAGACTGTATTCAACTAGAGACTGCTAACTGTCTCTAATGTAAATAGTCCTTACAAAAAAATAGTCATACAGTTTTACACGTAGATCTTAGTGCTATTAGTGAAATTTTCCTCCCTGGGTCCCCTCAGTAAATGGGTAATATCCAGAAGAGGCAAGTCCCCGGTTACTAATGTAAAAATAAATAACAAAAGTAAATGAATAAATAAAAGATCTAAAAACTGTGAGAGTCTGTCTGACTGTGCATAATGCATGTAATTTGTGTGTGGAGAAGGGTGAATACCATGATAAACGGGAAAGAACAAAGCTCTTCTATGGGAATTGGAAATTAAAGACAGACTACAAGCAACTGAATTTTAAAAGCTGCAATCTTCAGTGTTTTTTATTGTAAAAGATAAAATACATTTACTATCTACAAGTAACTAATATTGATTCAATTTTCCACAGTGAGGTTTTTTTTAGTATTCATACGTGCTCATGTGAGAGTTTCTGAACCTTTAGGCTACCACTTTCAGTGTATAGCTGAATAAATTCTAAGCAATCAAGAACAACAATTAAAAAATATGGATAATCTGGTCACTTTTGCTTATTCTGCACCTTCAATTCCCATTTGAGAAAAAGCAAATGATGGTACGCAGGCAAATGGGGGGGAGGTACTCTTGGTAGGCGACAGTATTCAACAAAGGCAGGCAAGACAAGTGAAAGCAAAAAAAGTCAAATAATTCTAATGGCAAACCATTAGACAAATCCAAAGCATGGAGCACTGCAAGGCTGTACAAAAAGAAAGTTAAACATTTCTAAGACAGCTTTGGGATGCCAATAATATGCATGCAAGAAAGGACAGCACCAGAAATACACTGAAAAAAATATAACACTTCACAGCCGAGAGACTGATATTCTTTTGTATGGCACAATGTTTTAGAGTCACAAAATGTTAGACCAAATGGGATATGTCCCCCAATGTTGACAGTGTTTTACTCACTAATGAGTAGATGGACATAACTAGACATCAACAAGACATTTTATTCGTTACCAAATAAATGATTAATGAGCTACAACAAAAGGCATTGTATAAAACATGGCAAAGTTTATTAACTGGAGGTCAAAATGCACTCACCTTCACAAGACATATGCAATAACAGTGCAAGACTAATTTATTTCTACTGCATAATTAAAAAATCTCAAATGCCAGAGATATGCAAGGTAATTAGCCTAAGAAAATGAAGCAAAAAATGAAAGGACTGCCTGTGCTAGAAAAGAGTCATGCCCAGAAAGTAAGACAAAGTTACAGAAAGACTCCTGTGTATTAGAAACAGCCAGCAATAAGAAACCAAACGCAGAACCATGGCTTCTTTACTGACCTAAAGAATGGAAGGCATTGCAGAAAGGATTTACAGCCCCTTCGTGGTGCACAGGCATAAAACCCTGACGGTGATCAGACAAGGAATAACATAGCTAAAACAGCAGCAAAAGTCCTGGCTAGGGAGAAAGGTGAACTGCCAACATCAGTTCACCCATCACGGAGGGGAGGGGACAGCCTCATGCTCTGCAACACTGACTCCAGAAACAGACATGCCCACCAAGCAGCACTCACTGTTGCCAAGCATTAGGTAGTACAAACGCATTAGTAGGCTCAGTGTTGTAGCAGCATGCATATGTTAAGATACTGTGGGAGCAGGCAGATGAGACAGCTGGCTGGATGACGGCAGCAAATGGAATACAAGGGAAAGAGCACATGGGCTGGCAGGCATGTAGGGAAAAAGATTACAGGGAGAACAAAATGGAATTAGTAGCAAGTAAATGATTACAAAAGTCCTATGCTGGCTGGCTTTGAACCTGATCACTCACAGCTAGTTCAAAACTCTGTGACCCAGCTACTAACTGGTACAGCTCCTTACCATCACAATGATTTTTTTTAAGACTTCACTGGCTTAATTTCTGATAACCTGTAACATTTGTTTCCCTGTTTACCTTGCCCTACATGACATAGGTCTTCATATCTTAGAGAACTGCTGCTTGTTCCTTCCACTCCCACAGGCTGTGGAGGTTTTTAAGAACCCATATCCTCAAACTTGTGCCTTCGTTTTTATACCTCTACACTTTGGAAATGTGTAACCAAGCTGGCTTCAAGAGGCCACAAAACTAACAGGTATTTTCCCCTTTATAGTCAAGTGTTTAAATGCAAACAGGTTGCACCCCAGTTAAACAGAAAAAAAAGTGTGTGTATACAAACTATGGCATGACATATCACAAGATCTAAATAAATATCGAACCTGAGATTTTTTTTTTTAATATTTCAAAGCACAAGACACTAAAAACACATATCAAATCACAAAATATCTAATAATGCTATCCAGACTAAAACTACCCAGTATCATACACACCAACTATAAAATTTGAGATTAAGGGTCATCTTGGTAGTGGTACTGTTAGAGAAAGGGTTTTTAGTGGCATAAATGTGAAGGGTTAAGGTTAGCACATGATTAAACTGGCCAGGGGAAAGACCCCTGACCAGCTTACTCATGTGTGCTAACCCTGCACACTACATCACTAAAATCCCATTCCCTAACTGTATCACTACTCAAGACAAAAAGGACACACGCAAAACATAAAACGTCTCTCCTTGCATAACCAAGCACATACCAACCCACTTCAACCTCCGGCACACTGCTACTTAAAGACTAGGAAAAAATGAACAGTCAGTGAAATGTGCTTTTGATATTTTAAAGCTAACATTATATATATATATATATATATATATATATATATATATATAAATAAATCAGTGACTGAAAAACATCACAGTGAAATCTATATCATTGAACTGTACAACACCCCCCCCCCCCAACATGTACCTGAAGAGCTTGCTACTTTGTTCACTTTTTGTTCTTTCATTCTCAATTAACTAGCGTTTCTTTGTATATCTTGGCTACTGGATGGAGCAACTTTTTTGTACACAAAGTTTTAAAAAGAAATTTAAAAACTAAATACTCACTTATTCCCGCTAGTCTTACTGTCAGACTATTTCATCCTGACTTATAGTATTATCCAAAGTTTACTTAATTGTACCATTACCTACTATTTTTTTTAATTAAAAATGGTTAAATAAACCCAAACATCAAAAACACTACATCCCATTCTGCACACATTAAGCTGCACTGCCATAAAACAAAACATACACTTATTTGCAGCACCACCAGCCAATAACTTGTAAAACTAAAAAGGTGGCAAGAATTACAAACTAGAGATTTTTCAAACACCAAAAGATCCATCACAGATATTTGCCCTTCTTTCTGGTAATCAAATATACTCATGAGGCCCCAATCTGGAAATCTCCCCCTTGGTCCCGCCCCCAAAAAAGTGAAACTGCAACACAAACACAAAAGCGCATCATCCATGGTAATATGTAAACAAAGCAGAAGGGTAACAGTAACTTAGGTCTTCATAATGTGCCAACTCCCATCATACTATACATTTTAAAACAATAGCAGCAAACACCTGTGCTCTTTTATGCATCATTCAGATTGCTGTAGCAGCTGTAGCAGTGGAAGCCTCTCGCTCTACACTGCCGGTGTGCAGCACAACACATTATTCAAGACATGGAAGGTGAGTTAACCAAATCAACTGTGTCACTACACTTGTAAAAGTATACGAATGCAGACAGACACACACAAACTGCCAAGGGACTATTATTTCCTCTAAAATGTTACCTGTGGCGTTATTTCAACCACATATATAAACACATACACACACTTTATACAGGATCAGAGTGGAGGTAGACACACTGACAACTACGTCTTAAAAGGCATTTAAGATTCAAGTCTTGCATCCTCCCACCATGGATAGACATCCTTACATTCACTGCTGCAGTATTCCTTACTAATGGGATTCCCTGCCATGAAGCCCTCCATCTGGACAGTTTACAAATGTCTACCATTGCTTTAAGGTACCCAGAACGTCACCTGCGCACTCCTTGCATAAGGTAAGGCATAAAGGTGATGTTCAGGCATACCATCCTCAGAGCTTCTTTGCCGCTACTGTTAACTGCCAATCTGCTGCACAGATTTTTTTTTTAAACCATTTTTCTTTGTTGGCTTTTCTGTGCTTACTCCTGCTGTTTGCTGGAGTCCTCACAGTTGCAGATAAGTACCAAAGTTGGGTTTTTGGTTACTTTTAGTTTGTTTAGTGCTGCTTGGGGTTAATGTCACCCAGGAAGGGTAAATGTCAGTGTGGGAGACTGATTCCCCATAAAAAGACTGCCACATTAAAAATGTCTTTTTGTCTTGGTGCTGCTCACAACCATACGTCTTGTTCAATTTGTCGGGCGTTTGTCCCCAAAACTCTTCATAGTAGGCTTTCTTCCCTTTCCTTGTACCTTGAGAACCAGTGACTTAAGCTTCTTGCTGCGGGTACTATGGATGAACTTCCTTCCCAGATGGCTGACCCTCAGGGCAAAAGAAGGTGCACAAGTTTATACCGGAATCTTCCGCTGTCCAGCCTCTGCTGGGAGTTTCTCCTGAGGTTATTATGCATGCGGAGGCTCACCCGGTTGTTTTGTCAGATTCTTCTACCGTGTCTGAGTTGGAGGTCTGTGAGGATCTGGCAGGCACCATGCCCAACGAGGCTTTGCAAGCATCCATTTTGGGCATTCAGAGGGAACCACGGTTGACTGTTTCCGAGGGGCCTAATAGGGTCCCGCAGTTTCTCTTTAGGGAAGAGGTTCCTACTGCAGTTGTGGAATGCCGTCCTGAGTCTGGGCCTTCTCAGATTTCCAGGATGGTTGTCCCTTTGAAAAAGAAACAGAAAACTAACCATGTTTCTTCTGCTCCTAGGGATCCACAAAGTGAGTGGCAGGCCTTTACTCAGGGGTTATTTAATGCTTTACTGTCATTGCAGTCTCAAGGAGTTTCAGTTCCTGCTCCTCCTTGGTCCGCCTCTTCCCCTAAAAGGCCCAGAGAATTGCATTCTTCTGAAGTGGATTCTGATGAGGACTCCCTTGCTTATTCTGCCCAGATTCCTTCTCCTTTAGATTATGGGTCTGAGGAGGAGGATTCTCCTACTTACTGTAGGATGATGGACTTAAGTGGGATTGTGCCCAGGTTTCAGATATCCATAAGAGGTACTACGAGTTACTACAGATGGAATCTCCTAAACCTGCGGCCATTCCTCTTGTCTTGCCTGCTTTACTAGATGCTTTTTCCAGTGCCTCTAAAGCGCCAGATTCTCTGCCCCCTGCTCCCAGGTAGTCCCGATAGGCACCCTGCAAAACCTGAGGATTGTTCATTTTTGATTAAATGTCCTGCGGCTAACTCCTCTGTGCAGTTTGTAGCCTCTGAGAAGCCATCTCAATTGCTTCCTTCATCCAAGATGCTGCCTTCTGCCAAGGACAGTAGAACCATGGATAGGCTGGGTAAGAAAGTTTATACTTTCATGTAACCTAGCTTTTAGGGCTATTAATTATCAGACCCATATCTCTAGGTATGTCTTGGCTCTTCTTTCTCAGGCCTGTCAGGTTCTTTCTGATCTTCCAGACTCAAGAGGGTAAATCTTCTGCTTTTTCCTTGCTTGTGACTTCCTCTCAGGCAGTTCATCATTCTATTAAATGTAGTTATTATGCTGCACATGTCTCTTCAAAAGCTGCTGCTTCTGAGGAGATATTCATGGCTTCAGCTTCAACCTTTGCCTGATATTAAGGCTAAGTTGCTGGATGCTCCTCTGGATAATATTCTCATTTGGTAAAGCGGCGGCTGGCTTATTGACAAGGGGAAGGCTTTACAGGAGCTTAAGCACATCTTTGTTCCTCCTGTTCAAGTTTCAACGGAACTACCCTTCTAAGCCAGCCTTTGCTCGTAGGCAGTCTCGACCTCCTTCTAAAGGGGAAAAAGGGTAGTAAATGGATGACTCCTGCTAAGGCCACAAACTGCAGGGATTCTTAAGCCTTCCTTTCCTGACAAACTAAGTGCCGTCGGACTATTCACCCATTCCCAACCACATTCCTCTTTGCCTTTATCTTTTTCTTTCTGTTTGGCTCTGGATCACCCAGGATTCTTGGGTTTATCAATAATTCATCAAGGGTACTTCATGGTCAGGATTTTCCATCCTCCTTTTATGGGCATTCATCAGCCTCCTCAGGAACTGCTTCCCTTTTTTCCCCCCCAGGGGTTCTTCAGAACCTTTTGTCTCAGGGTACTACTCAAGTAATGCCTGTGTCCCAAAGGGGAAATGGGTTTTATTCAAGAATATTTCTAGTGCCCAGAAAAGAAGGTACTTTGAGACCTATTCTAGACCTCCTATTCTAGACCTCTCCCATCTGAACACCTTTCTGAAGGTGCCTGACTAAGATGTTGTCCCTTCAGTCCCTTTTCCTCTCTTGCTCCCTCAGGCCTTTCTGGTGTCTCTGGACCTCAAGGATGCTTATCTCCATATTCCGATCCATCCTCTTTTCAGGAGATTTTTGCGTTTCTCTGTTGCTCCCTGCCATTTTCAGTTCTGTGCTTTGCCCTTTGGCCTTTCTACTGCCCCAAGGGTGTTCACCAAATGCCTCGCTCCTGTGATTGTCTTTTGCAGGCTTCAAGGGATCCAAATCTTTCCTTATTTGGATGACCTGCTGATTCAGGCGTCTTCTCCTGAGGTCCTTTTGCAAAATTCTCTTCTTCAGACCCTGGGGTTCACAAACTTCAACAAGTCTTCCTGGACTCCTTCTCAGGATCATGTCTTTCTGGGTTGCAGGTTTCAAATGGTGCCACTGCTGGCATCCCTGCCTCCTCCAAAGGCATTAACTCTCATTTCTCTTTTCAAATACTTCTTCCCCTGGCCTCCATTTCAGCCAGGGAGTTTTGAGGGCTCTGGGGTTCATGGCTTCCACCATTCCGATGCTTTCTCTGGCCAAACTCCACATGAGGAAGATCCAGTGGTTTCTAAAGTCGATGTGATTTCATCATGCTATCCCCTAGACTTTCCTGTTCCTCCTCTTCAGTGTCTCAAGGATAACCTTCTGTGGTGGATTCAGCAGTTGTCTCTGAATCCAGGGCTCCCTTTTCAGCCTCCATTTCCTTCTCAGGATCTGTTCACAGACCCTTCAGATGTGGGATGGGGAGCAACCTTTGACCGAGTGTTCAGGAAGTGTGGTCGCCTCGTCAGCGGAAGGAGCACATTAACAGAGAGATGAGGGCACTTATCCTGGCTCTTCAGGCCTTTCATCCTCTATTCTCTGCAGGGCCTCTCAAGGTATCCATGGACAATACCACAGTCATGTGGTATATCAAACAGTGCGTACAAGATCCTGCAGTCTTTGCCAGCTGGCACTTCTGGTATGGGATCTGGCTATCCAATATCGTGCGACTCTTCAGGCAGTTTACATTCCTGAAGATCAGAACATTGTGGCAAACAATCTGAGCAGGTCCTTCACTCAATCCCATGAATAGATGCTTCACAGGGATGTGTTTCTGGACATTGTTCACCAGTGAGGTACTCTAAGTAGATCTCTTTGCCTCTCCTCTGAACAGACAACTTCCTCTGTTTTGTGTCAGAGTCCCAGGTCCTCTGGTATGGAAGGTGGAGGCCCTCTCATTTTCTTGGAAGGAGATGTTTCTTCATACATTCCCTCCCCTTCCTCTCATTCCAAAAGTCCTGTTCAAGATTCAACAGGATGCTCCCAAAATCCCTTTTGGCTGACACAGCAACGGTTCCCTCTACTTCTGGATCTAACCAGAGGCAATCACCACAATTTACCCCACAGGGTGGATCTCCTCACACAAGACAAGGGGTCCCTCATCCATCCCCACCAGTCTACTCTTCAACTGACACTGTGGGTGATAGGGTTTTTATTCCTCATAGACACCTTTTTTTCTGAGGATGTGCTGCAGGAGGCCAGGAAACCTACTATTAGGAAATCTTACTAATATAAATGGAAGAAGTTTTCCATTTGGTGTCTTTCTTGTGACCTGGAGCCACTTTCTGTGGATGTTCCTTTGGTTCTTTCTTATTTGTGGGAGCTGCTCAATGCTGGTTTGGCCTATTCTATTAGGGCCCACATATCATCTCTTTCTGCTTGTCTGCCTTGGACTCGTCTGTTAGCATCTAGACATGAGGCCAAGCAATTTCTTAAAGGTGTCCTTAATATTAGACCTCCCAGCCTGTTCCTCCTCCCTAGGATCTTAATTTTGTGCTGGAAAAACTGACTCAGGCTACTTTTGAGCCTGCTGTTTCAGATTCCTTGAAACATTCTTCTTTGAAGACAGTTCTTTTGTTAGCTCTTACTTCTGCCAGATGGGTGTTTGAGTTGCAAGCCCTTATGGCTTGTCCACCTTTTTTGATATTTCATGAGGACAGGGTGTCCTTACGTACTAATCCTTCTTTCATGCCCAAGGTGGTTAATGAGTTGTCACTTAGTCTATTAATTTGCCTTCTTTTTTTCCCCTCGCAATCTGACAGTGAGAGGGTGCTGCATACCTTAGATGTGCATAGACAGCTCAGATTCTATTTGGATAAAACTAAAGCCATCAGAAACTGACCAGTTATTTATTTCCTTTCATCCTAGGTATTTAGGTGTGGTTGTTTCCAAGCAAACCATTTCCACTTGGATTTCAAAGGCCATTTCCTTTTGTTACACTTTTCATGGTGAGAGCCTTCCTTCTTCTATAAAAGCTCATTCCACTACAGTTGTGGCTTCTTCTGGTGCCGTTTTCAAAAGGCTTAGACACATTCTATTCTTGAAGCTGCTACCTGGGCTTCTGTGCATAGCTTTACCAAAACATTACCAGTTGGATGGTATGTCCAGAGCCAGAGCTGGTTCTTCATGGCTTTTTGGAGGGCCCTGCTGCTGGTTCCTCCTCCCAAGTTTCTTCTTGAGCTTTGGCACTCTCCCGTACATAATGAATACTGCAGCGGTGAAAGTAAGGCCATAGTACAGTTGTGTAAAACCTTACCATAACGGTAGATTTCCTTGTCTTCACCGCTGCAGTATTCACTCCCTTCCTCCATCCCCCTGGTCTTCTTCTCTTCCTGGCTGTGCAAATTCTTCTTGGTTTTCCTTGGACTGCTGTTCCTACTGGGTCATCTGTTCTGAGGATGGTATGCCTGAACGTCACCTTTATGCCCTACCTTATGCAAGGAGTGCACAGGTGACATTCAGTGCACCTTAAAGCAATGGTAGACTTTTGTAAACTGGCCGAATGGAGGGCTTCATGGCAGGGAATCCTATTAGTAAGGAATACTACAGCGGTGAAGGCAAGGACATCGGTACCATTATGATAACATTTTACACAACTGTACTTTCTCTGCAGCTTTATAGCCACCAGAGAGAACACAGTATAAAATATACATCACGGAGATTAAACTTCCTTGTTTTTCCTTAGTGACATCTTTGATAAAGAAACCATGCATTTAATTTTATATATGAATGCGATAGCAAAAAAACATTTCCTAATGGGGGGGCGTGCTGTTTTGGAGTTTATGCACTGTATTCTTTGGTACCAAGGTGCATTTCAAAACATCGGCAAATTGCTTTCAAAAGGTGGGGAGAAATGCTTCAAACCTGCACCCTTGACACTGGCAGCAGCATTATTCCACTATGCAAACGTATAAAAAAAGTTAAATACATGGACCTCTGACAGTATTCAAGGCCTGTAACATCTCGTGAGTTACGAAGGAGAGGAACAGGGCTCAAATAAGCCTATCATACAAGAACGTCAGACAACATCATAACTAATAGGTGGGACAAAGAAGCACCACCATACCTCTCAACTGTCCACAATTTCCAGGGATGTCCCCGATTTAGACTCCAAAATTTAGCTGTGTCCCTCTTAATCCCTCCTAAAACTGGTGACTCGGAGGAAAGATGGTGAATTATACTCAAATAATGGCAGTAAGTAAGAGTTATAGATTTCTTTTATTTCACAAAATATACAGTAATTAACATTCTTTTATTCTGCCAATGTCTCAATGGTATTCTTTTTACAAATGTCCCTGATAGTCCCTGATTTTTTTCTGTGTTTGCCCCAGATTCTGTTGAAATATGTCCCTGATTATTTGAGAGCTATGAGCACCACCAGGGATGTATTGTAATTATTCCTGGTTAAGTAACTAGAACAGCTTTTGCTTTAGTATACGTTTACTGAAGGATATGAAGTGTGAAACTCTAATGTTGGGCATTAAAGACTGACTAATCATCCAGGAGGTACAAGTGCAGGAAAATAAAAGCAGACACTGGGGACTTTCTGACAAGCACAGAGTGTGTGTGTTTTGCCACATGCATGATGTAGGAGAAAAGACTGAAGGGGGGTGCCTATGCTAACCACCGCAGGAATTTGCTGATCGGTATCCACAGTAGTTAATGGTGATATGGAAACATGCAAGTTAAGTTAACCAATAACGGAGGTCTTTCCTCATTGTGATTTAGAGACGTGTTATCCGCAAACTTCTTTGCTGCGTAAACAGCCTGTTTTTATGATAAGGTTTCCAAATCTTTGGAATTTGGATATACGTTGATCATATTTTACTCCTGGAATTGAATAAAACCTACAAACGGACTACAGCTAGGATAACAGACTCTCTGCAGCTAGACTCTTAACTATAAACTAATCAACCCCAACAAATCCAATTTCATGTCATTTGGCACTTCTCAGAGGCTAACAAAGCTCCCACCTATTACAGTAAAAGGACAGTCATAAGAACTGTATTCCAAATGACCCAGTTTAGACCATTTAGAGTTCCATTGGGACCCAATCTTTTACCTTACACGCACGACAACCGAGATACTTGCACAATAAACTTTGCTTTAGAATTTATTATCCATTTCCTCTGACCAGTGGCACACCAATCCAGCAACAAAAATGTCCTCATTCCCAAGACTGAGTGTGCCTTCTTCCTCTCACTTCACCCTGACACCAATACTCAAACTCCAAGTCACCGAAAATAAAGTCTGCAAGCACGTTTAGCTAGCAGATAATACGACACCATTCACTGTGATCAATTAGAGGGCTGCAAGGTCCATAAGGTCTTGTCTGTACAATTGCAATATTTGGCATTTACCCCACCTTTAAAAAGCAAACATTTTCTACATGTAATCCATCGTGCAGTCTTGGAGTAGTCAGGACAATGGTGTCACCCTAGTCAAACCTCAAAGTCAAAAATAAGTGAAAAGTATTTTGTGAACTCTAGGTCCAGGTCAGTCACATGACACACACCCCCCCCCCCAATAAGATCACAAAACACTTTGAGGGCTTCAAATCTAAAACTGAGAGAGAGAACCTTCTTCAGGAATGTGTACAGAAATGCTTTAGTAACTTTAGGGGGACACCAAGTGCTGTTAAAGAGCTGTCCTCTTAAATTTACCATCTAGCATTTTGCTTATTTGGTTTGTGAATCTGAACTTGATTTCTTTCTCGCTATGTTTAACTGCTTTGCTTAATGTAGCTCCTCTGTAGCCTGAGACATGGCTAAAAGGGTCAGTAGGCCAGCCAACTCACCCAGTTACCAAGACTACAATAAAAATAAGTAAATCTCTGAAAACAAGCCAAGTGCTTTAATCTCTGCAGACCAACCATAACCTAATCCACTTGACAAAATATATAGACACTGGAAAGTAAAATACATAAAGTTGAGAAAGGGACAAGTTGTACAAGAGTATGACAACGATTAACATAAGAGCAAATGTTTCTGCTTTAGAACATTAAGCAAAAACTAACCAGCTAATAGGAACTGAGCAGTGATCAGTCGTGGTGTCAAACAAAATAAGGCAAGAATATTCCTATCCTGGGAAGAAATGGGGCAGAGAAATTCAAGCAGTAAATGCTAACAGTATGAGGAGGCACTGAAGTGATGCAAACAAGCAATTCAATGGTCACCAGCCATCATAAAGGACTCGTACTGTAGGTTTAGTTTAGGCCGACGTAGGCATTTCACACAGGAAGAAATATTCAGTGTAAGCCTTAAGGCTAGCCTAAGTAGTCACAGACATCTGCATATGGTGGGGAGCAAAATGTGAGCACAATGATCAAAGGCAAGGCAGCCTATCCAGAAGCAGACCTGAAAATACTCAAGAGCAGGTAAATAAATCACTGAAAGCTTCATACTAGGACACAGAACTATTAAATAATACAATAAAGCAACAGACAATGGTATGGATGATGCAGACCCTGTTCAGTTACACAATGAAATGTTCCAGCAAAACTGTCACATGCAGATTATGTGACATTACAAGGAAACTCGGAACAGGAAAACTAGCAAATGATAGGAGCATACAATGCAAAACTAAAAGCGTGTGGAATGAAATACTACAGAAAATGCAGCAAATGGGGGGTGGGGGAGATCAGAAGCTAAAAATTGAGATAGAAGGGGAAATAGTGAAAAAGGTTAATAGTGTCAAGTATCTGGGAAAGTTTGTTAATGAGAAAAGAAGTCTGAATGCATCAAACTGGCACAGAGTATGTGACAGAAGAATGCTGAAGGAGCTGAAAAGTAAAGTAAACAAAACAGTGGTGCAACCAGTACTTCTGTATTCAGAAATGGCAGTGAAGGCAAAGTGGCTGAGGAAGCTAGAAGTAATGAAGATGAAGTGCCCAAGGAAGTAGAATGCACACTGTGGGACAACTGAAGGAATGATGAAGGCGAAGAATGTAAAACACAACAGACTACACATGTGCGGGAAAGTAGAAGACAACATGGTAAAGATTTGAGAGGGACAATGAGGATGTCCAAGAAAGATATGGACGGATTGTGTGAGAGAAGACCTGAGTTAAGCAGCTTTACAAAGGTAAAAAAAAAGAGCGGCACTGAATCATGACTGGTGGCAACAGTTGACACTTCACCCTGACCCCAAGTAGAACATAGGAAAAAGGGGGTTGAGGACAATGAATGATAAATACTTAAAATGTGGCAACAAAGATTCCTGGGGTCAAACATTAATTTTCATTAGGAAAAATGTACAGTAAAAAAAAAAAAAAAAAGGTTGGTACAGAACAATGAGAAGATTCCACTACAAGACTCATTTGTATACCAATACCAACTATACCCACTCTCTCTCTCTCTCTAGTTTAACCAGAATAGCCTGGTCTAACCTGAGGAGCCATTTTCAGACAGGGATACAACAGGTTAAACATATATCATGTGCTACACTGTACTCAAGTACTCTTTGTTGACAGCAAGTACATAGCTAGACATACCAAGGGTACTCAACTAAACACATTTTTTCTGGGCACTCCTCAGAAATGTGATGGCTTAAAGAGCACAGAATGTTTACAACTTCTTAAGCTGGCATCTGCTATACACAGCTACACAAATATGCTTACCAAATGTGAAAGCACATCTAAATGTAGTTTTTTTTAATCGCTGTAACTGGCAACAGCTAAAAATTTTGTCACTTTTCTGATGTGTATAGGGGTAACACTTAAGGACAGGGTGGTATGAGCAATAACATTAAGTAAGAGTATAAAATATAAATCTCTAGTCTCGCAATTGGTGGCCAAGTGAATTCTACTCATAAAAGCTATTTAATACTGAGCAAGAGTTATTGCTTATAAGGTTGCTAAAATGAGTAACATACACACAATTACAAATCAAACTCACGTATTCCTATTGCAAATGACAATGAATCACATCCAATATTTATTTCTAAACTCTTTTCCTCAGTTCTCATCTGAAAAGACTGAGCACAACTACAAATAAAAATAAATGTACAAAATAAAATGCAACAAATAAATAAAATACAGAAATGGCTTGAATTTGAAATATCTAATGTTTTTAATTGTAATGTGTGAAGTTCCCTGATAACGCTACTGTGGAACTGAATGTAAACAGAACAACTGGCTCAGATAAAAGTTTAAATGAAGCAGGGACCAGTAATAACAATTTGAATCCAGTACCAGCCATCTCCCAACCTCGCTCTAAAGAGGATGGCATCATTAATGTTTTTTTAGACAAGAATGCCAAAGGAGATTTTACTCTACGGAATCCATTACCCTTCAGAGTGTGCTCCAGGAGCACCACGAGGCAGGGGAGAACGCAGAGGCATCAGAGTCAAGAACAGACAGCACAGCAGATGAAGAGAAGATGCCTTTAAATACAGGTCTGGTTATAAATATTTCATGGACTTTGAGTAAAGAACAGATTGACTTATTAAATAGAGGCTTGTCCTTTATTCCTGCCAGATGGGCAGATTCAGCAGAAATGCTGAAAGATCCTTTCTTTAAGAAATATTTATTCTGATAATGATGGATATAAATACGCTGGCACTCTATTGTACAGAAAACAGAGTACCTTTGTCCCTATAATTCATCCAGGGATACAAACCTTTATAAATGTATATGAAACTGGTTTTAGAGAGTTATACATACAAGGAACAAAAAATAGTTTTTGTAATTTGTTTGTTTACGAACACAAAGCCCTAAAAGAACTGAAAACCATGCACTCCATCGAAGTAAAACAAGCTGACAAAGGTGAAGGGATATTCGTACTTAATAAAGAGTTATATTTAAGACAAATGAGATGCGTATTACAGGATACACATACCTACCAATGTATTACTAAGATAGTTGCGAATGGGGTTATGGAAAAAAGTATCCTTTCTGATTTTTGATTTATTAAATGACTGACCTGATAGATGAGCAAAGTTTTTTAGCATTGACCCAATTATACCTAGAATTTACGGCCTACCCAAAATACATAAAAACATTGAGGCACCACCTTATGAGGCCTATTGTATCAGGAGCAGGATGGTGCATGGAACCACTCTCTAATTTTGTTGAAGACTACTTGCACCATCACTTATATGGGTGCTATACCATTCTCAGAGATACTAAGATGTTTCTAGAAAGACTACATGACAGAATAATGACCCTGGAGAAGGAATATATTTTTGTTACAATGAACATAATCCTTGTTCACATCTATACCAAATGCCTGGGGGATTGAGAAAGTTAGGGAATTTCTCACCCTAAATAGAAGTTATGAAAATGAACGAGTTTTATCTTCAAAAGGTTGGCATGGCTATGGGCACTGCGTGCACCAATAGCTACGCCAACCTAGCCTTAGTCAGTTGGGAGCAGCAGTCATTATTATCTGAGACTAATCCTTTCTTAGAAAATATCTTATGGTATGTCCGATTTGTGGATTATGTTTTCATGCTGTGGAATGGAGATGCAAGTGAACTTATTCACTTTGTGAGTTATTTACACACTGCGACCGATTTTTTACGGTTCACCTACCAGTGTTCAACTATGGAGATTGATTTCTTACATGTAAAGGTTAAAAAATCTGATTTGAATGAGCTCAGTAGTAGCATCTACAGAAAACCTACTAGAAGGAATGCCTTGCTGCATAAAACAAGTATGCATCCTAGGCATATTCCTAGGAACGTACTTAAAGGACAGGTCTATAGGGCTTTACGGTTACACAATAGGGATGAAGAGGCAGATGTAGCCTTAGCGAATATGAGGCTTGAGTTTATGCAGAGAGGTTATTCTAAACAGGAGATTGACTATACCATAGATGAAGCATGGAAACAAAGAGAAGTAGATGTAAACCCTATTTAACCAATAATACACAAAATGAGAACAGTGATACTCCTGCTGACGATAGGTTCAGGGTGGTGTTTCAATACTCAAGCGATGTGAATGAATATACGAAAATTATCAAGAGAAACTGGCATATACTACAGGAAGTACCAGGGCTTTTAGCAAAAATTGGTAATGTTCCGTTATTTTCTTTTAGAAATAAGTATTTAAAGCAACACTTGTGCAACAGAACAGAAATAGATCCATTCAGTCCATGCGCATAGGTACTTTTTCATGTAGGCGATGCTCTGCATGTCAATATATATATATATATATATATATATATATATATATATATATATATATATATATATATATATATATCACAATAGGACATTTACACATCCTATACGTAAATTTACAATCACAAGTAAAACTTATGTTGACTGCATAACTTCAAATATTGTCTATTTTTCTTTTTGTCAAAAATGTTTTGTGTATTATGTGGGCAAGACCAATAGAATGTTCAAGGATGGGATCCTTGAACGTTAGAGACATTAATAATGGTAAGGAAACCAATGCCTTGGCTAATCATGTTAAGCAGACTGACGCTACACATATTTTTAAGTTTTTTGCTATCCAAGCTATTCATCTTAATATACGAGGGGGTGATATAGAAAATTTAACAGAGAGTATTGAGCAGAAGTGGATTCTCTCACTTAATGCTGTGAGATATCCTGGCCTTAATTGCACCATTTCTTTAAAACCCTTTCTAAAATCCTGTCGTATGAAACGCTAAATATTAATTGTATATTTATATACACAACATACACTGAGGCATGTGCATTTCTTTATATATATATATATATATATATATATATATATATATATATATATATATATATATATACATACACACACACACACACACACACACACACACACACACACACACACACACACACACACTTTTTATATTTCTATATATGTTTGTCAGTTTTTAGATTTAGTTACATGTTTTGTTACTAATATGGTGAGCCTTGTGCACTATTTATTTCATTTTATCTGATCACACAGGGAAAGTAACACAAATTTTTTTTCTGCATACATGTATATCCTTATTTTACCTATAGAGTTTATTAGTTTTTATGTTTTTAAATTGTTTCTAAAACAAGGTCTTTATTTAAATTCTGCAATGGCTGTTAAATTAGACATGATTTTTTTATCAGCCGACTATGTAGACAGACTATAAAAGTTGCATTTATTCTCATTTGTGTGTCTGATGAAGTGACGAGTACAGTTGTGAAAGCGCTTACCTTCCATTAAAACGCTTGGTGTGTTAACTTTGGTGCAGTTTTACACCTTCTCGTTCTCTTTTGTTATCTGCACCTGCTTTTACTTTAAGCAGTTTGTCTTTTATAAAAGTCCAAGAGGTTGTTTTATTATTAAGCAAAAAGTAAGCCAGCTCAACTGGTATAGAAGGATGAAGTCCTGACCATGACCTAGGTAACCCAGGTTTGATCAGTGATCGGACACTGGAGAAGCTGACCTAGGAGAGAAAAGGAATAATAAGGCTACTTCTGCTCAAATTTCCCAATGGGACATATATCTGAGTGGGTCTACTTCACTTGACCTAAATTTCATTTGACTTACACCCATTTGACCTAAAACTCACTTGACTGACTCCCATTTCACCGACAAGTAAGACAAACTTGTGAGTTTTCCTTCACCTGTGACTTGTATGTGATAAAAAGAATTACTGTAACTTATAGTACTGACTGTTAGAATTCCAACAGTCATGTAAAAAGCAGTGTTTGTAAATGTGGGTTTTTCTATTTACATTTTTACGGGAAGTATCTAAAGTAATTTGGCAAATGTTTTGTGCATTCCCAGAAGTAGTGGCAGCGTGTAGAGTACTACAAGGCAACAAGTTAAAGTTGTATGCCCTTTTCCCCACTGTAGTGCGATTGTGGAGTTAATATATGTATATAAATGGGGGGGGGGGCATAGCCACCCACCTAGTTTGGTTGTACATTGTCCCGTTTACGTTAAAAGGGTTAGTAAGTAGTTTTTAGGTTCTGGAAAGGGTAGTTATTGGTGTTCTAAGTGTGCTTGTCTATGGTTTTAAGATTCGGTATGTTGCAATTCAGCATTGTAAGCTGTCAGTGAATTGGGTATCAGTCAAATGAGTTTTAGGTCAAATGAAATTTAGGTCAAGTGAAGTAGACCTATCTAAGCACACTCTCACTACTGGAATCCTTGCAGGAAATGAGGGACAGGAACAAATATGTACAGATATGCAGAAGTGTGGATGAACCTCATAACAGCACACTCCAAACCCAACCCTTGGATGCTTAATTAAGGAAATGCAGGAGCAGACAGAACTTTAAATGAAAAACCCTATCCCCAGCAAGAATTATAGTGTCACACTCCCAGCAACTACAATCTTGTCCTAAGGAAACAAACGGGTCAAAGGGCTTTTACCCTGAGGGAACAAATTAGTCTGATTTGACAGCTGGGAGTGTGGTTCAACTGTCAGTGGAGGACAAGTGCAAAAACAACTTGCTGGGGGGGAATAGCAATCAGGATTCTTCCAATTTAGCTACTTCAAACATGCTACTGCAAGCCCTACAATACACAGAGAAAAAAGGCCCAGTTGTTGTGACTAATTTCATTTTAAAATTTTAAATAGTACCCTCAACCCTGAGCAAATTAGCAGTAACAGTAATACCTTAAATTGATCATACTGGTACTTAAGCACGTTTTATACACCAGAACACGGGTTAAAATACTCAAACACACCTTGAAAAAGTTCCCCATACCTATCCAAACACAACTACCACTTTCACTCTATTTCAAAAGACCAGTAATAAAATAAAAAACCTAAACAGACAAAACATTCATTGTAAATTAAACCTTGTAATAAAAAACTACAAAGGAACATGACAGGACCTTCATATTTCTAATTGCAAACAAAACCAACTTACAATCTCTGCCGATATGCTCACTCAAGAGTACATGTACAAAATTGGCACATGAGAACGCTGTATTGTCTGTAAGCAAGTGGTCAGTCACTATATATATACAAAACAAACAATACACTGTTGATGAGATACCAACACAAGCACTGCAAATTCCAAAAAAATTTATAAATGTCCTGCAAGCATGAACGGTATGCATCGCGGCTTAACTTGGACGTGCAAAGTAACAGTATTTACAAAAAGGCATATTTCACATCAATCTAGTTATCCATATTAATCAAACCACTACAAACGGGTAATTCTAAAACATTTCTGAAATATATCCAAAGTAAGTCTATCTGTAAGAGTGACAGCTAATGCACTTTGATCAAAACTTATAAATGACAGCTACTTTTTGGATTAAAAGGTACATTACTTATGCATGCAATGCTTACCCATTGCAATCTGGACATGTTTGCTATAGCCGTGCAACAGAGAAAACGAAGACCTCATAAACGTAGCCATGCTTTTTTTTACCCTTGACACCCGACTAATGATAACCCACAGCCCGAAATATCAGGAAGTAGGCGGAGATTATACATTGACGTGTAGTGATACAAACCACCATTAAATAGAGAGTAAGCACAACCAATACGTTTTTATGGAAGGCGGGACATCCTTTCACGGAGGCACTACAAACCAAGCTTTAATTAGAGAGCGACTGGTATCTGCCCACTTTTTGCTCAATACCGATGGTGATGGTATTGCGAGTGGGAAGATGTGTGGTCAACGCTATGTTAATTGAGTTGTAAGTAAACATGGTCTGTTTGCAGAATGCATGGCTTAACTCAATACACTGATTTTTTTTGCAAACAAATACGTTGTTTTATGTATACTATGGCAGCTTAAGAAATAATAGCAGAGCTTCTTAGTTGAGAAAAGTTTGTTGACTATTAAAGGATAGTAGCAATAATTAATAAAAAATGAAGTGTAAACTTGCCAGTAGTACTCATGTACGGGTTATTCAATGTCGGAAAAGTAATAACTGGTTTAATTTTCCTGTGCAATTCCTGCGCAAGCCTATTTATTGAGTCAGTATTGTTTAAAAAACATACAGTTGTGAAACTCAGTTCATTCATTTTGGAAATAAACTACTAAAACTTCAAAAACGATCACCCTAGATCAATTGGGTATAGGTGTAAGCCAGTACTAGAGAACCTCATGTAAATGACAGCAACCCAGTAAGCTAGCATTCCTCACAGCTGTACCTCATTACGAGCAGTGTCCCATCATTTTGAGTCTCAAATTCAGTGTTCTCCGCTGTTCCACGTTGAAAGGCTCTTAGACACGTAATCTTGTTCCATTTTTTAACAAATATTCCTGGCAAATAATTTAACAAAATATTTTTTGTAATTATGAAGAAACATTTATTAATTATCCTATCAGTTTCCAAGCTGAAAAAAATGTTACTTGTTCCTCCACATTTTTTATACATCATTAGGTGCCGTGTTTCGCATTTTGGAAAGGGAAGGTTAAGGGCAATGCACACCAGTAGTCGTAATGGTATTGTAGTGGTTCATTTTTGAAACAACTACAAACTGCCAAGGCGTGTCAGATAAAGTATAGCAGTAACTTTGCATAACATTAAAACACGCACCGACGCCTATTTTGTAACGTTGCATTGCCTCTCATAGTTGTTGAACAAACAGTCAAATTCTGGAACACTGGATAAAAATACTGCTGTGTAAGTTGGGCTTAACATAACAGTAGATGTTCGAATGATCACTGCTGCAGTAGCCTTGGCTATGTGGAGTTATAACCTGACAAGGATATAACACCAAAGTTTCAGGGCAGTTTCCACGAGCATAAACTGTAACGTAGCTCAAGCTGAACTGAATTAAAGACCGGTTTGGGCGCAAAAGGACAAGGCTAGGAATAACAAAAAAATAAGTGCCCATACCCTGGCAAAAAAACACACACACACCAAAAACATGTACTGAGTGGCTACTGCAGCTGTGATCATTCGAACATCTACTGTTATGGTAAGTTCAACTTCTACAACTGTACTATGTTCTTCATATTGATCACTACTGCAATAGTCTTGGCAATATGAGTATGTTTGGGAAGTGGAAGGAAAAGTGTCTAGGAGCCTCTGGAGAATGGTCATAGTAATTGTATGATCTAGAAGAAGAGAAGGTATCCACTTTTAGTGCTTTGTGAAAGTATGTACAGAGGACCACGTAGCCACTTCTAGGAATACTTCAAAACCCAGCCCTTTCCAAAAAGACATAGAGGAAACCAAGGTCCTTGTAGAGTGGGCCTTGACCTTGTCTGGAATAGATGTGTTATGGTGAGTGTGACGTCCCTCCTCTGGGCCAGTAATCAAGGAGCCTCAATCCTCACCACTGACACCAGTGGGGAACATTCACTTAGAACAAAAATGAATACACACAGTATTTTCAGATGCAGCTCTCTGCACCAAGCACAATTTCCCTTAAGCCCACACAAGGGGCACACTCCAGACCTGGGGTTGGGTTTTCCTCTCCAGGCCCCAAATAAGACTTCACCTTTCTCTCTTCAGAAATCAGTGCTCTGTGCCCCTGTTAAAAGTATCTGAAGCACACACTCACATACCTGGGAAAGGCTGGCACAGATTTACCTGCTATACCATCTCTACCCAGACTATAAGGTAGATTCACTGCCACTAGCCAGCTACTTTAAGGCTCTTATGAGGGTACCCAATTACTCTTAGTAAAATTAATACTTATACAAATGATAATGTTTGATCAAGTGGCAAGACTTTCTGGAGCATAAAGCCCACAGTGCCATCAAATAAACACAATTACTCTCAAAGGTTAAATATTTTCTAAAAGACCAGTCACAATGAAAGGTTTAGATATATTTAATAATAAAAGAAAACATGAGAATACTGAATATCTATTAACAATAAACACCAGATTTTCCATTCACGGGAAATAAAAAAATAATAGAATGAAAGATTTAGAGGGATACAGAAAAACAATATTTAACTAGTCTCAGTATATTTTCTTAACTGACTAAAGAATTACTGTTCCCTACTTACTTGCTAGAACAAGGCAAGATTAAGTGGATGAGTGGTCTTGTTTCTGGTCCAAGACAGAGTGCTGAGTGTGTTTTGTCCCATCTCTCACTAATATCTGAATACAATTTCAGTGCTGGCTATAGAATGACATCACATCTGGTTACCTGACTCTGTGGTTCCCACACTACCCCTCGGACTAGAAGCTGAACCAAGATCTAGCACAGATGTGTCACAATACACACCTAGGACTTTGCTAAGGCATCTGGAGACTGTAAAACAATACCAACACTTTCATCCCTCTGCAGAGACCAACCAACTATTCTCTGCCACCCCAGGGTAGCAATTAGTTTACTACTAAGGGCAGTAAGAGCCCAGGCCTTTCCCAGACATTGTGTCTCTGGCTGCATTCAAACCTGTGAGATAAAATATTTATGGCCTAAAACAAATAATTTAATTTTTGGCTATTTTTCGTAAGGTAAGCTGAGCTTAACCCCTTCCCTTCCAGCATCTTCTGTTAACGTATATACATTTCCTCAGTTCCAGCAATACATTCTGATATAAATGCATATTTCTTTTCTGTCCAGCAGGACCAACTGTTGATACATTTTTAACATAATCAGCTTTACAAATACATTTTTAACACAAGCATCTGTACAAACAGTTTGATATACAAATGGCATAAAATTCATTACAAAACTCCAGCTAGCTAAGCTGACATATGTTACACATGCACTGCCCTACTCTCTCTAGCATAGCTGGCACTACCTCACATCATCACAATGAGTATAACAAAAGGTAATAGCATTAGACAACCATTTGGAAATAGTCTGTTTTGACACAGGTTGTCCCTTCTTCGATGATCTGAAAGATTTAGTTCTGTTAAGATAGTACTTGAGTTGTCTGTGGACATCCAAAGTATGGAGTATCCTTTCTCCCTCATTTTTAGGATCAAAAAGAAATGGATAAGTTGGCATAAACTAAACTTGGATACCACTTTAGGAATAAAAAAAGGATTAGTTCTCAAAGAAACCATGTCCTTGTGGAAAATAAGATATGGATCACTCACCATGAGAGCTCACAAATTGGATAACCTTCAGCAGAGGTCAGATCAATCAGTAAAACTATTGTCCATGTTAAGAACCTCAAGTCAGTGCTATGCTTTGACACATCTTGGCAGCTTATAGTTGTTTCAAACAAGAACCACTACAATATCATTAGGACTACTGGTGTGCATAGCCCTCAACCTTCCCTCTCCAAAATAATTTATTTCACATTTGTTAACTAGGTTGGTCCAGCTGAGTTACAAAAAAAAACATTTTCAGTAGAAACCTGAGGAAAAAGCTCCAATAATGTCTACAGCAATAAAAAGTAAAAGAAACATTATACATAAGATAAAATAAAATACAAACTGAAATGCCGGTATACAGAACAAATTACAGTTGTCACATAAGAAAGTGCGAGTACTAAAAACATAAACATGTAAACAGTTTAATAGTTTAACAGTTTAACGGTTAAAATGTGGAACACTGCACCTAATAATGTATAACAAATGGGTAAAATGTGGAGAAACACTTTTTAACATTTTTTTCAGCTAAGAAGCTGACAGCATGATTAACAAATGTCTCTTCAACTGGAGCAAGTATTAGTTTCTCTAACACAAAATTAAGATCACAAGGAGAGACCACCAGTTTATTTGGAGGCCTCTTATGTAATACCACTTTCAAGAACATCTTTGACATGCGACTGCCTTGAAAGAGGAAGATCCATAGGTAGACATGTTGAAATGGCCAATAAATGAACCTGGATAGCGGAATAAAAAAGGCCATAGGATAGTAACTCACACAAATATTATAAAACCAGAGAACGACTAGCCTTGAATGAGTGTTGTTTATGTTGTTGGCACCAACTAGAAATCCTCTTTCATTTGCTGATATATGATTTTCTAGAAGCAGGCTTTGTTTCCTCCATTAATGCTTGCTGCATGTCCTCAGAAAACAGGTGCCTAAAAAGAATTAAGAACCTATCATCCAGGCAGTCAACTGAATATGATTGGTCAGGTTGTATCAAACACCCCTGTTCTTGTATAAGTAGATCCATTCTGTGAGAAAACTTATGGTAATTTTCCCTAGCCATTTCCAAAAGAAGGGAGAACCAGGGTTACTTGGGCCAGAACGGAGTTATCACAATGATCTTGGAGGATTCCTTCTGAATATTTAGAAGTACCCTGAATATCAGTGGAAAGGTATACAGGAACATGCCTATCCAAAGAAAAGAAAAGGCCTCTGTCTTCCAGGCCTTATTGCATTGAGTCTTGGAACAGAAATTTGCCAATTGATTGTTCAGAGGTGAGGCAAAGAGGCCTACTTGTGGAACTCCCCACAGATGGATCAAATCATGTAAGACACCTGGATCTAGTTTCCATTTGTGGGAGTCTGCCCTGGCCCTGTTCAGCTTTTCTGCCACACAGTTTTGCTCTGACCGGATGTAGGATGCTTGTAGAGTGGGACTGTACTGTGAATCTCTATCCCAAGCTAATATGGCTACTATGCAAAGGGATTAAGACCTGGTTCCCCTTTGATTGTTGATGTATCACATCACTGTGCTATTGTCTGTAACCACTTGAAGAGGTCCTGCGGACCAAAGATGATTCAGAGAATTGAGTGCCTTGATAAGGGCAAGCATCTCCTTGATATTTATGTGTTTGCATCTGTCCATGGTTTCCCATACCTCTTGCACTTCTATCTCTCCTGAAACTGCTCCCCAAGCAAAGTCTGAAGCATCTGTCGTGACTGACTGCTTTGGAGCAGGGAGGGAGATAAGGAGACTTTGATTTAAGGATATCTGTTGTCTGCACCAAGTGATTCCTCTTCTGATAAATCCCAGTACTGGAATTTGAAAAGATAAATGGTGTTTATGCTAGGACCAAAGAGATTTTAGATACCGCTGTATCTTTCTCATGTGGAGTCTTACTGGTGGTATCGTAAGAATCATAGATGCCATGAGATCCAAAATCCTGAGGTATTCCCTCACAGTGTGACTAAAGTCTGAGTGGAAATCCTTAGAAATAGATCTAAATAAAGATCTATTTTTTTTCTGTGAAAGAAATTTTAAATGTAGGTGTCTAGTGGACATCCCACGAACACAGTCCTGTGTGAGGGTGTCAAGAAAAACTTTTGAATATTCTCTTGGAATTCCAGCTTACGTAAGAGATCTCTCACCCAAGACAGAGATTTCTGACATTTTGAAAAAGACTCTGCAAAGATAAACAAGTTGTATAAATATCAAAAAATGTGGATACTCTGTAGCCTACAATGAGTTATAACTGGAGCTAGACACTTTGTGAACACTCTTGGTACAGCATAAAAGTTACTTTATTTGACAGAGAAAAAAAACACAGTAAAAAAGCCCTTTCAAACACTATGACAGCCCACAACAGAAAAATAAACACAGTTTCTTTGCAAAAAAAAAATTTAGCAGTTAGTTAACACTGCTTTTAAGCAGAAAAAAAACGAACAAAAAAAAATGAATGCCTTGTTTAAAAGTACATTACAGACTCAAGGCAATCTGTTAAACACAACACTCCTAGCTTTAAAATCATTTTCCTGAAGAAAAAGTATTAAAGCATCAGTAAAAACAGAAAATGAGTTTTTTTCCCCCAAAGAGAACTTATCTGCCCAGTTAAGGAAGGTAGAAACCAAGCATCAATCCTCCCAAGCCTCAGAGGAGCGTACTCTTGAGCCGCAGTAAAGCTCTGAATGGCTTCACTCCCAAACTTGTCTTTTATTCAGCTTAGCTCAAGCTCCTTGATAGTTGGGGCATGTGGAAGGTGCTCTGATGTTTGGAAGCTGGCTGGCTGTTATATCCCTGGTAGGTTAAAACCCATATAGCTAAGGCTAAAGAAGCATTGATCAGTATGAGCAACATCAGATTTAACTAAGAACCTCAGGACATTGTTAAAGTCTGTCACATTATGCCTACTAAAGGTTATGATGAATTAAATAAGATTCACTATTACTTATCATTGATGCATGTTGAACATATTAATGGATGTGTGACGAACCTTTCCAACAGTGTCGGAAACAAGTTTTAAGCTTCAAAATGAAGAACTGTTCCTCATACGGAACTGCACTTGAGAAATATGATACACGGTAATGTTGTTGTTGTGTCTTTCGGCTTTTTCCGGTTAGGGGTCGCCACAGCGGAACTCTGCTAATGATTGGTAGTTGATTTTTACGTGCCGAGTTATCAGCACTGACGCACAACCTTCAATGAAGGTACGCCCATTCGCGCATGTCTCCACGCAGAAGACGCTCTAGCTGAGAATCGAACGGGACAGCGTCTTACTGTGAGGTGACAATGCTACCGCAGCACCACCACCGCAGTTATACGATACACGGTAATGATTTGCACAATTAAAATTTTAAATGAATAATAGCCACTGTATGGAATTTGCATTCATAAAGTAGTCCCAGTAAGTACAAATTCCTAGAATGAAAGCCCTATAAATCCCATAACAAATGTAGGTACAACTAGGTGTACACTAAGTAAGGCATGATATGTAAAATTAACTTTTGAGGGGGCAAAATTTTACTTAGCCGAGGGTCATCTTATCTCCCATTTTTCAAATGTACGAATACCATACCTCTCAACTTCTTGCTGCTAGAAATCTGGACAAAATATGGCAAAATGTGGGGGGGGGGGGGGGCACAAGGGCCCAAAAATAGGGACATAGTTTACATATAGAAAGTTGCTAGAATGACAGGTTTGTATTACTATGCACTTTCTGAAGGATCTGAAGTCTGAAACTCAAATGTATGTCATTATTTAGTGACTTCAATCCTCAGATCGTCCCAGTGATTTCCAGAAAACC
This sequence comes from Protopterus annectens, assembly GCF_019279795.1. Lineage (NCBI taxonomy): Eukaryota > Metazoa > Chordata > Ceratodontiformes > Protopteridae > Protopterus > Protopterus annectens. The sequence goes on along the minus strand of NC_056732.1, from coordinate 351,741,175 downwards.
ACACATTTTCTGAGAAACAGACCAAAAATATGAGGCAAAACTGCGGACATTCTGCAAAAATCAAGACAGTTGAGAGGTATGAATACATATATATATATATATATATATATATATATATATATATATATATATATATATATACATATATATATATATATACATATACATATATATATATATATATATATATACATATATATATATATATATATATATATATACATATACATATATATATATATATACATATACATATATATATACATATATATATATATATATATATATATATATATATATATATATATATATATATATATATATATATATATATATATATATATATATATATATATATATATATATATATATATATATATATATATATATATATATATATATATATATATATATATATATATATATATATATATATATATATATATATATATATACATATATATATATATATATATATATATATATATATATATATATATATATATATATATATATATATATATATATATACATATATATATATATATATATATATATATAGGTATATCATATATATACATATATATATATATATCTATATCATATATATACATATATATATATATATCTATATCATATACATATATATATATATCTATATCATATATATATATATATATATATATATATATATATACACACAGACGTGTGTGTGTAAATGCATAAACACACTCTCATATACATATAAAGGCTGAAAGTGAGTCAGATGTCAATCTCTTTAAAGTACAGTATCATGTAAAAAAAAAAAAAACAATAAAACAAACATGCCAAAGCCATGTCAAGGCTAGCCACTTGGTGTAAACATTGTCTCTAGGTGAAATGGGAAAATAGGGGTTGATAAAGACAACGATGATGTCTGATATAATATATTTTTTATCAAGTAAAGTTTTCTAGGACAAATACTCTATGCCGAATGCACATGGTTCTATTTTTAATTACATATTTTAATATAGGTAGCACATAACGAAGGGCAGTTTTGTTGGATGGGAGGATAGCTCTGCTCCACTACTCAAGATTTTGGTATGCAATCAAAATTCATGGCTTCACAACTGAAGATGATTTGTCACAGCTGTACATAGTAACTAAATTCTGCATTACGCAGTCTGGGGAGGGTTGAGTTACAGTGCAGAAACAGCAGCAATCAGCACATTGGTGTACAGTTCCAGAAATATTGGCTACACTCTTGAAGGAAAGAGCTGCTATGTGAGGACACAGACCATAGCAACAAATGTCTGAATAACAGAATCACTGCTGTAAGAATTCTTAGAATTGGTAGGTTTGTTTTGTTCAGCATTTGATCAATGTCTCAATAGCCTTTGCTATATGGATTATATCCTGCATAGGATATAACAGGTAGCCAGCTTCCAAAGCTTCAGAGCACCTTCCACACACCCAAACTGTCAATCAACCCAAGATGAGTTGACTAAAAGACAGGTTTGGGTGCCAAGCCCTTCAGAGCTTTCCTGCCTCCATAGAGTACTCTCCACTGATGCTTTCGAGGATCGAAAGTTGGCTTGTGCTCTTCCTTTGCTGGGAAGATACGTTCTCTCAGGGGGAAAATTTTCCATTAGAAAAAAATTGTATATTTAAAACACTTTCCTATTCAGGTAAGTTATTTTAAAGCTAGGAGCTGGTATTTTAACAGACTGTTATGAGACTGTGTTGTGCTTTTATACGATAGCACTCTTTTTTTCCTATCAGTTTAAAAGTTGTTCAAAGTAATTGAAAACTATTTTTTTTCTGTGGAGAAATTATATTTATTATTCTTTTGGGAGTTGGCAAAGTGTTTTAAAATGCTTTTTACTTTGTTTTAATGTGAAAAATGTGACTTTTAAAGATGTTTTTTTCCTTGCTTTTCCTGCTTTTTTCCAGCAGAAAGAAGCACTATTTTCTGCTTGACCATGAAACAAACTGTCAATCCCATGGTAAGGCCTTCTTCCAGCTGCAAAAATAAAAAGTTAAGCAAGCAGCCTTTGCTCCCCCACTCAGGCTAGCAGTTTGCCTCAGCTGCAGGTGGGTGACAGTGCTGTGGACATTAGTTGTACCTCGGACCTCTAATCTTTTACTTTGGAACCCTCTAGTGTAGCACCTACAGCCACTATGTAACAGAAGTTAGCCACATCCTCTGCAGCTGTTGGAGTCCTCTCAGTGGGCAAGGGAGAGTCATTATTGTTAGTTCTGTGGAGGGAATAGGGAAGGTTTTCCTATTTTGCCAGAATGTTGTGCCCATCCCTAGGGATGTTGCTGCTGCCATTGATAACACTGTTGGCCCCATTTTTCCTGTTATAAAGGAAACTAAACATGTATCTACTCATCCTCAAATTTCCTTAGACAGGATTAGTGTACTGGGAATGGCTCAGTGTTTAATTTTGGTTATTGATCCTTCTTTTAAAGTATTTTCTGGCAAAAGAAAGATGTCTACCACTTTTCCTAAAGATATTCAAGATTCTGAACCTCAGTCTGGAAGATGAAGGGACAGATACAGGATTTTCTCTCAAATTTCAGATTCAGACTCAGACTAGAGCTTAGTTTCTGAATCTCCTTGTGGGAGTACTCTTTCTGTGAGACTATTTCCAGAATAGCTTATTTGGTGTAGTGGTATGTTGCTTTGACTGTAGTATAAAGGGTCCTGGGTTCAAGTCTTGGCAGTGAAATGCATGGTAGTAACACAGTATTTTGGTTGGGAGGGTGCCCTAATGGTTAAGGTGTTTGCCTTACAAACACAAGGTGCAGGGTTTGAGTCTCACAAGGGATAATTGGCTAGGCTTAAAATGGCTCGCAAGGGCAGTTAGCCTAGTACTAATCTATGAACCTATGTAGCAGTGTTTTTAGTGGGAGAATACTGAAGTGTTTCAGTCACTCAGAAAATACTATGATCTGTCACAGAAGGAATATCCAGAACCTCCACCCTTTCATACAGTTCTGTCAGCTTTGCAGGATGTGTGTGTTACTGCCTGTGATTTTCCTGATAGTCAGCCAGCTGCCTCTAAGAAGGCAGATAGGATGTACAAAGTTCCTTAGCCTTTTAAGGTTTTATACACTCTTCCCAAACCCGATCCAGCAGCTATAGCTTTAGTTAATCTTATTTGTGCTAAACATTTAGTTAATTCCAATCCTGCTCTTTCTGATAAGGATGAGTAAACCATTGATAAGTATGGAGAAAAAATTAAATAATTTAGGGTACTTACGTATTATCGCAACCATGCCTTCGTGGCAGTCAAGTACACTTTCTCGCTAGCTTCTTTCATGCTCCACTTTGTATGCAGCTTAACCACAAGCTGACTCTGGAAGCACATAATTATGAACATGACAGGAACAGTTCATTTCATTTTTCTTTTACAAACAATACATCCTCATATATCTCCCTCTATAATAATCTCTGTATCAAGCTTTCTCTGTGGCCTGTAATTATCGCTACCACATATTTGGCCTGTTAGTATCACTATCACACTTCATAAGTAACCTATTGTTTGTATTTGGAGTGTAATACTACACATGTTAATATGCTTTAAAATTGATTTAAATTTAAGAAAATAATTCAAATTTATTGTTAATGCATTGCAGTGTAACACCTACATTTCAATGCACTTCACGAAGTAAAAGGCAGTTTCCCGTGTTTGTATGCAATTTCATGGAGCATTTTAAAAATGTCTTTAACTATTACATGTACAGTCTTGGGAGGGAGGACAAGAAAGCAGGTCAGAAGCAAAAGTATGAAAGTCAGACTATGAATCAAATCTTTTAATATATATTACACTAGTAGGGTTAAGGGGTTATATATTACACTTGCCCCAAGTCACCAAGTAGTGCAAATTCATATGCATCATAACATCTATTTTTAAGGCTAACATAACAGCACTACATTGATTCTCATATTACACAGGACTGCTGACTTCAAACTCACTTGGATCACACACAGCTTTTTTTAAACTTCCACTTGTATTTGTATTTGTATTTCTATCCAAACCTTTTGGACAAGCAAAGTTTTTAATTTCATCATAACACTCACTTGGTTTACCAGTCATGTATCAAACAATGCAATGTCAACTTAACCTATGCACATTTTAATGTTTCATTTTATTATTTGGCTGTTCATTTGCTCAAAACAGTCTCAATTGTTTCTTAATGCAACTCAGCTCTAACCAAACATGTGACTAATTAACATCCTCATTTAAACAGTTGCCTCACTGCAGGCAACTGTTTTTGACTTGAAAAAGCTTGGCATTTTCCAAGCGAAAGCGCTTGTCTGATTTTGCTGTTTTGTACCTACTGACTTTGGATTTTTACCATTTGGTCTGATTTTGCTGCTTTGTACCAACTGTCTTTGGATTTTTACCACTTGGCAACTAATAAAGGACTTACCTTTTTTACGAACTATTGTCTTCACTTTGCGGTTCTGGAGCTACTCTTCTTGGTGTTATCAGTTTTGCTCTTATTTTTCTACACTAGTAGGGTTATTAACTAACTGACTGATCTGATTAAGTAAAGAACAACCTACTATATGCTGTGTGGATTTTGAATTTGATATGGGATCATTCAGTGTGGAAAAAACTAAAGATTCAGTATTATAATGTACTTGGTTGCAGTAATAAGTCATTGGGAAAATCAGTTTGTGACTAAAATGATTATTTTTATGTTAAGATGGATTTTCTTTGCTTAATTGTTCCACGGTTAAGCTGCATACACAGTGGAGCATGGGAGAAGCCAGCGAGAAAGCATACTTGCAAATGTCGTGAAAGAGTGGTTGCGATAATTTGTAAGTACCTAATTTAGTTACTTCCATTGTATAAGCAACTACTGATTGTTTACAGTGTGTGTATGACTCGGTGGATTCTTCTTCCAGGGCTATGGTCGCTGTTACTTTTTTGAGAAGGTTTGCCTAGCTGCATTCTCATAACTTCCCAGATTATGTTAGCAATGAGATTTTAAAGTCTCATTTGGATAAAGATTTAGTTTTTGTCCCCTCTGCAGAGGTTATCAAAAAGTGAGATGGAAGGGGTAAGTTGATACAGGAAATCTCTAAGATTTTTCAGCCCTACTTTTCCAAATTTTCTAATGGATTCTCTAAACCCTTATCCACTTTTGTCAAAAAACAAAATAAAACATTCTCAACAAAATGCAGATAAACATACATTTATGAAGCAATGGCAAGGGGGTTCCAAAAAGAATTCTGGAACATTTCAAAACCAAGGACAGTCCAACTAGTAATAATAACTATAAAGAGATTTTTGTATCACCCATCTCCCTTCCAGAAAGTCTGAATCTCCTACGTTTCTCCTTGGCAACATATAGTTTCAGACAAATGGATTCTGAAGTTCATTCATTGAGATTACAGATGGCAGTGAAAAAAATATTCCTCCTTTCATAAGACCTTTGTTTCCTAAGATTCCTTGATCCATAAGACCAGACTCTTTTATTTCCACCTGTCCATCGACACATGAGTCCCAAGGTTTGTAGCAGCAGTCCCCCCCATCCCAGTTTGGGAAAGTTTTATTCAAGGATGTTTTAGTGCCAGAGAAAGAAAATGATTGGAGACCAGGTCTGGATCTTTATTTCCTAAACATTTTTTGTAATAGTGCCCAAGTTCGAAATGATGTCACGTCACAACCTGTTACCTCCTCTTCCTCATTCAAGTTTCCTGGTAACATTAGATTTGAAAGATGTTTATCATCACATCCCTATTCGCTCAGACTTTGTTTCTGCAGGTTTTGTGTGTCTGGATCACATTATCAGTTCTCTGCTTTTCCATTTGTACTATCCACTGCACCAAGAGTATTCACAAAGTGTCTAGCTCCAGTTATAACTCATTGCAGACTACAGAATATCCACATTTCCATATTTAGATGAATTGCTTATCTTTGCAGAGTCTTTTTCAAAGTTTCAGGAATCTCTCACCTGGGTGAGAGATCTCTTTCAAAAGCTGGGGTTCCAAGACAACATTTAAAAGTCTTTTTTTTACACCTTCACACAGGATTGTGTTCCTGGGATGTCAGATAGACACCTAAGTTCAAAAAGCTTTTCTTCCACAGGAAAATAGATCTTTATTGAGAGTTATTTCTAGGGTTTTCCCTCAGACTTTGTTCACTGTGAGGGAAAAACTCAGGATTTTGGGTATTATGGCATCTATAATTCTTATAATACCCATGGCAAGACTCCACATGAGAAAGATGCAATGGTATCTGAAGTCTGTTTGTTCCCAGCACCAATATCATTTGTCTTTTCAAATCTCAGTACTGGGGTTTGTTAGGTGAGAAATTACTTTGTGGAGATAGCAAATTTCCTTAAATCTGGGTTTCCACTTCTCCCTCCATTCCAAAGTAGTCGGTCACCACAGACACCTCGGATTTTGCTTGGGAAGCAGTTTCAGGAGGAATAAAAATGCAAGCTGTGTGGAACACCTAGGAGAGATGCAAGCATACAAATATAAAATATATGTTTGCCCTGATCAAGGCACTCAACTCTCTGAATCATCTTTGGTCCCCAGGGCCTCTTCAAGTTGTTACAGACAATACCACAATCATGTGGTACATCAGCAAGCAAGGGGGAACCAGGTCATACCCCTCTGCAGACTAGCCATGTCAGCTTGGGATATAGCTTCACTGCACAGTCTCACTCTGCAGGCATCCCACATTCTATCAGACTAAAACTGTGTGGCAAACAAATTGAGCAGGACAAGGGCAACCCCTCATGGATGGAAATTAAATCAGGGTGTCTTCCAAGATTTGATTAATCTGTGCAAAGTTCCTCAAACAGACATATGTGATCCTCTCTGAACAATCAGCTGGCAAGAATCTGCTCCAGGATTTTATGCAAGAAGTCCTGGAAGACAGATGACTTTTCTTTTCCTTGAACAGGAATGTTCCCGTATTCTTTTTCACCCTTTCCACTGATATCTAGGATACTTCTGAAGATTTTCTGGTTTTACAATATTTGTGTTTATCACTATCCTGTTGCCTTACTCACTCCTTCATTAAGGTTCATTTACTGGCCATTTCAGCATGTTTTCCAATGGAATGCATTATCATGTCAAAAAGTTTTTTAAAGGGGTTTTGCATAAGATGCCTCCATGGAAACTGGTGGCCCCTCCTTGGGATATTAATTTTGTGTTGGAGAAGTTAACAATTGCTCCATTTGAACTGGCTAACCTGGCTGACTTGAGGTTCTTAACATGGCAAACAGTTTTATTGATTTGTCTGACTTCTGTAAGAAAGGTATCTAAGCTCTTATGGTGAATCAATGCTATCTCATTTTTTTAAAAAGACTTTTTTTTTTTAGGACTAACCCTTCTTTTATGCCTACAGTGGTATCCAAATTTACTTTAAGCCAAACTGTCCATCTTCCTGTTTTCTTTCCTGAACCTAAAACTGAGGGAGAAAGGATACTCCATACCTTGGATCTCCACAGACAGCTCAGGTACTATCTTGACAGAACTACATTTTTCAGATCTTTAGATCAATTGTTCATTTGTTTTGAAGGTAAGAAAAAGGTATGACCTTTGTCAAAACAGACTATTGCCAAATGGTTGTCTAAGGCAATTAATTGCCTTTTGTTACACTAACTACAAAAGTATTCCAGGCAGGGTCAAGGCCTACTCTACCAGGGCCTTGGCTTCATCTATGGCTTTTTGGAAAATGTTGGATTCTAGAAGTATTCTAGAAGCTGCAACTTGGTCCTCTCTACATACTTTTACAAGGTACTATAATCTTGATTCATTCACCAGGTTTGGATCAGGCTATGCTAGGATTGAAATATTTTCCTTCCACTCCCCCCAAATATAGAAAGCACGGGTAATCTATCCATATAGCCAAGACTACTGTGACAGTGATCAATATATCACTATTATTGTGATCAATATGATGAACCTGTACATTTGAGTAAGTAAATTTACCATAATAATAGATGTTTAAATGATCACTGCTGCAGTAGCCATTCCCTCTCTCCATCTCTCTCCATGTTCCTCTTGTTTTTTTGTTATTTTTTTATTTATTTATTAGTTTGTTTATTTTTATTTTTGTTATGCCGGGTGTGGGCATTTATTTTTTGCTGCTCCTAGCATTATCCTTTCAGGGCTCAGCCTCACTCTCTCTCCGCTGGCATGAAAGATCTGAAGGGCTTGGCACCCAAGCCTGTCTTTTTAGTCAACTTAGCTCAAGCTGACTGGTGGTTTGGGCACTTGGAAGGTGCCCCGAAACTTTGGAGGCTGGCTGTCTGTTATATCCTATGCAGGATATAACTCACATAGCTAAAGTCACTGTAGCAGTGATCATTCAAACATATATTGTTATGGTAAGTTTACATACACAACAGTACTTTTCTTTTGTCTGAAGAATTCCAGGTCATGACTGAAAAGGGTCAGTAGACCAGTTCACCAACCCAGATAAAAATAAATAAATATATTAGCTGCAGCTTGATGTCTGCAATACACAGCATATGTACACCAGAAAGTATACACCTTATTAAGTTCAAGGAGTTAAGAGTTGCAGACATAGAAATAATCACCAGATTAAATACTTTGTCAAAAAAAGAGTAAAAGGTGCAGACATAAAAAGGAACACCAAGTTGTTTTACTTCAGACTGACTCAGAATGCAAGAGTCACATGACATGCAACTGTCATAATAGTTTGTGTAT